>NC_047518.2:9852210-10032020 GCF_902827115.2 Pseudochaenichthys georgianus
ACTCCGGAGGTGGCGGTATGCACCTTAAAGTTGTTTGCAATCCGCCAAAAATACGAGAGAAGAAGAAGAAGCCGACTCCGAGCTGTCCGACTTCAGGCGAGCTTTTTGAGACCTCCCCCGGCTGCGATCGGCTATTCTCGTCTACTTTCGAGGCGAGCCGCAGCTCGTCTCAAACAAGCCTGTTGTTTCCTGCAAATTACGTGATTTCCGGGTCCGTGGGGCTTAAGAGGTGGTCCCATGTCATGGCCATTTCTACTGAACATAATTCCATTGTTGAGGTCTACTAGAATAGATTTATATTGTGCAATTTTCCAAACTCAAATTGGTTTCTCATACAGCATCTCTGTATAGTATGTGTATTATTCACTCTCTGTCCTAAACGGCTTGTTGGAGCTCCTGCCCCCCCCCCCTCCCTATGAGCCCACTGTGCTCTGATTGGTCAGCTCGCCCACTCTGTTCTGATGAGTCAACCACCGTTACAGCGGAACATCAGTGATTATGTGTTACAATGGCGTTGGCAACCAGAAAATGATACCAGTAATGACAAACAGATGAGAATGCTGCATGGGGTCTGGGTGCCGTGTTGGCGGGACGTTGCGCGGCTCGCTTCTGAGAGGAGCGGACAGTGTGAGCCGGGTTCATTTCCTGCTTGCTGCGTGGGGTCTGCGAGACAGCGCAAATGGACGAGGGGGGGGCCTGCAGCTCCACTAGCACCCGCTAGTGGAATTTGCCATTCCTCAAGTCCACACACCTTTCAATAAATTAAATGACCCTGAGGTTTACAACATCCCTGATGAAAAGAAAAGAAGTGAAAGCCAAACTTTCTTAAGAAAAGAAGTGAAAGCCAAACTTTCTTAAAGAGCAACTTGCAGGTTAGACACACCAGTGAATACATGTGTAGGAAAATGATGAATACACTAGATTTTTAAAGAAATATACAGAAATATACACTACAGTGACATCTGGCAGCGTTTTTGTAAGACATTTTTACTTCTGCATAAAAAAAGACTCCCCACGTGACCTCCCGCGTGTGACGGGAGCGGCCGGTCTAACGTATGAATAAACATGGATCACAATGTTAGTTTTGACACAGAAGAGGTTGAACATATATATTCGAATGCATATGATTATAATTATGAGCCTGCTAGGCATCCAAGAGACCAGGAGCAGCCAAGGATTAGAAGAAATAACGGCCATCGGCGAGAAATGGAGCTGTGGTGTGAGGAGAACCAGTGGAGAACAGGGCAGCTGTCTTGGTGAGTGACCGGCGTTAGCTACAGACAGTTAATGTTAGCTAACGTCAGTCACATCACAACATTGTAAAGTTAGCTATCATATATCAGGCTATAACTAAAGTAGTATTGATAATATAGTAACGTTACTGGCAGGACTGTTGATACTGATCCATAACAGAAACTAATGCGCAAGTATCCGCCGTATCTCGCATTACCTAATGCAACTCCACACTACGTCTTACGGTGCTGTGTACCGGAGGGGAGAGAGAGAGGAGCGAAGGGGAGGAGAGAGATGTAATACGGTTTCCTGATAAACTTTTTGTTTGATAGGCTTCAGCTGTGGAGAGTATGTGCTGCCTGGCCTGTGGAAGCACCTCGCACAACGCACCCAGGAACGAACGAACGCTAGGAACGAACGAACGCTAGCTCCGGTCCTTTTCCTGTTACCCCCAGTTTCCACCGGGTCCGTCTGCGCCGCGCTGTGTTACGGCTGCACCGTGTTACGGCTGCACCGTGTTACGACTGCCAACTCTAGTCAATGGGTGCTATTCCACCAGACGCGTCCCAGAAGCGTCCCAGAAGCGGCTCGGCGCAGCGCTTCTCCAAAATTAGGATGAATCCTATGTTTGCCGCGGCGCAGCCGTAACATAAGGTCGGGCAGGCAGCCCCCCCTCGCAGGAAGTGGAAAGGTGAGCATCCATGCCAGGCCCATCCCCCACATATACTAATTTAGCAGACCCCCCTCCTTCATCACAACACCTCCACTACGATACGCACAATGGACGACGAGGTTTTCATCATGGAAGTGGAAAAACACAATATTTTATATGATGTAACCAATGCTTACTACAAGGACAACATCAGAAAGGACAAGGCCTGGTTTTTAGTCGCTGCAGTTTGTGGAGTGGAAGGTAACAACTACATATTAATATTTTAAGTTAATTAATACTTGTAGGTACAGTACAGAGCCATTCAATAAACACAATTTAAACAGACACAAAAATAAAACATTTAACTACGTAGCCTACTTACTTTCTTGTAGAAGTACAAATGTCCAGGATGCCCGAATCAATAACAAAACTGCGAGCCTGCATGCACGACGCTACGCTTCTGAAACGCTTCTGGGACGCGTCCGGTGGGTTATGGCGCTAGAGGAGGTCGGACCAAAACCGCGGCGCAGCCGTGACGCGGCGCAGACGGACCCAGTGGAAACTGGGGGTTAGGGAAACTGTGGACTCGATGTCCTGACAGGCTCGAGTTTGTGCAACCTGCACAAATTCCATCTCACCATGATTAAAAATGGTGAAATACAATGTAAAATTACCGTAGAAATACCAGCTCACTAAATCACAACCGCTCAAACCAACTAAAAACTACTACCGCGGCAGAGAAGGAGTCCGAGAAAGTTGCTCCCCCATGTGACGTAATATGACGCGGTTGACGTTACAAAAAAGCAGTTTTTAGTAGCAGAGCTCAAAACGGCTCCTTTCCCTCTGAATTCCTGCCCTTATGTCATGTAAAACATATCAAATCCTGCATTAACTTTTTTAACTGTAATTTTCAGGCAAGGTTAAGCATAAATGTAGTAAAAAAAAAACCTGCAAGTTGCTCTTTAAGAAATAATCCAGTGCAGGTCATTTACTAGTGATGTGTGCAACCTGATTCATTTAATTTGTGTTAATAGAAATGTACATTTTCGTTTCATTTAGTTTTCAGTAGCTTGTGTTTGTGAGTTGCTCTAGCTTTGTTACAATGAGTAAAGAAATCTTCTCTCCATTTTTTACTTCAGAGCCAGAGTTGTTGTATTCTGACTTCAAATATCACCACCACATACATTTCCATCAGCTCTCTGTTTAAACTAAGCTGTAATTAGTCGTTCTCTGTGTAAAGAAGTGATGTTTTCTTACTGACAGAGACATGTTGCTACAAGAGGACCGGTTGACTTTTTAATATTGAATCCAATCAGATTCCTGAGGCTTGTGCAACATTTCTTCACTATCTGTCTTTGCATATAACCACCACGGGTGAGCTCTGAGGGGACGAGCTGAGGTCCTGCTGAATGTTGCACAGAGCCTCAGCCATGCAGCAGGCACTCCCTGTGAAAGGTCTGCAGCAGGAGACAGATTTTCAGGGTGAAAGGGCACTCTGTCTCCGGGGAGAAAAGCGATTTGGAGATTTTGGTTACTCAGCTGCAGCTGGCGGCACACAATAACACAAAATCAGAGAGAGAGGTACTGAAACTGTGACATCAGCTTCCAGAAATGTGTTGGCCCACAGAAGAAGAGAAAACTCTCAGAGGCTAGGCTACTGACAGAAAGTACATGTCTAACCGCGTAATGTGTGTGTGTGTTTGTGTTTGGATGCTCGCAGCCAAGGCATTCCATTGACAGCAATTCAACCAAAGTTGATACCATCTCGGTGTGGTTCACTGTGCCCCCCTCCCTGGACCCGCCTCTCTTGTGGTGGTGGTAATAGCCCAGAAGACAGAGTGTTGTATTGCGACTGTAATTACACAGGAAGGCCAACTCTCTTTGAGCTCTGGATTAGCAACTCTCTTTGTGTTTCACAGAATAGGGGGGGCACAAAGGCAGCCTGGAGTATCGCTCCCAAGCTCAGTACAAAGTGAACCCCCCCCCACCCTCTGTTCTTTCCTCTGTACTGGTTTCTTCTAAAGTTTGACAGGCGTCTTGGAGATATCATGATAGAGAAAGAGGCAGGAAGGCAGCCCTGGAGCCAGAGACATCCAATCCCTCCAGCAGCAGTCTGCCTGTCTGCCTGCCTGCCTGCCTGTCTGTCTGATGTTTAACTTAAGTTCACTTCAATATATTGAGCCTTGAACACATCCAGAGATATCATCTTTTTTATTGTCTGAACCTGGGGAGTTCACCAAGTGAGACAGGCAGGAAATCTACCAAGGTAAAAATGCCAAAGAATGCATGCTATCACAAAATATGTTTGTAATTGTTCACTATCAGGCCTAAAGTACAATGTTTTGATGGGAAAAACTAAAAGAAAACTCTACTTGGTTTAGTAATTGCTTCCAAGACACACTTCGGTGGAATTAAATCTATTGAGATGCTAATAGGAATAGTGATTCAGTCAATTCAGAGAAGCCAGTAAGAGTACATTTAATAAATGATCAGAATGTTGCCTACCCTTTTCCAATGAAAGACGCTAGCAACATGTAGCATCAGGTAGCTAGATAGCTCCTAAAGTTGGCAACTTTTTTTTGCAACACTGACCTCCGAGCTCTCAAAACCACTCCCTAAAAAATATAATCATAAACATAGACGATAATTAATGTTAACAAGGAACATGGCTATTGTTAGTAATCCCACCTGTTAAATAATAATAACTTTATTTATACAGCGCTTTTCAAAGCAAAGTCACTAGTGCTTTACATGGATTAAGAACAGGCCATTCAGGCAGCAACAACCATGAGGTTACAATTCCCCAAACTCACCCAATAAAACATACAGCGTTTTAGGTTAGCAGCTTTTGATAAGCTCCAGTTACGTGCAGCGTAAATGCACGGGCAATCAAAGCAGGATCACATGACAAACACTGGCCCCCAAAAGAGTTGCCACTACTCAATCATTACAAGAGGCGCAACTAAGGCGACAGAAAGTCTGCATGAGTTGATGATGTTTCAACCTAGGTAAATAATGTCTGTGTGGTTTATCTTTATAGATTTGTGTGCATGTAAATGGTCTACAAAGGCTAAAATCCCAAAGTTCCTGCCTGAAACGCCTCCATTTGACTCGTTTACTTCTGTAACGTAGTGACATCCAGGGGCGTTTCCTGGACCTGGAAACATTCGGGGCTTAGCCCACAGTGGCAGCGCCAGAGATTTTCTTTTGGGGGTGCTGTGGGGTAGCTTGACGTTTCATAGAGGGTGCTCAAACATGTAGGGTTTCCCATTAAGGCACCGGGCGCTACAGTGGAATTTTCTACTGCAACTCTCCACACGCCCATACACAGTATACCCGCGACTGTTACAATGAAGGACCAGGCCAGGCGACGCCACTGGTGACATCAATATGTAATATTCACACTTCTATTGGCAAGCTCCAACACACTGTACCTGATAGGCGGGACATCTCTAAGCTGTTCACCAATCAGATTATATTGGGCAGAGGGTGAAAAGAGGTGCTGCAGCACAGGCAGTATGAGAAAAATAAAGAGCTTTTTGAACATTAAAGCAAGGAGACATGTCACAGTAGTGGCACAAAATACAAATATGAACCTGAAAATGAGCAGAACAGGGTCCATAGCCGCGTTCACACTGCGGTACTTGTCCCACAAAGGTTCATGCGAACTTAGTTCATGATCGCGTTCACACCAAAAAGAGCCGGTACTAAAAGTAGTTCATGCGAACCTTTTTACCCCCTCGAAAGTCCCTGCTAGAGAGCAGAGACTTTCGAGCGGCTCTTTTTTGAGAAAAGAGCTATATGTCTGATTGGCTGGGCGGATTGCAAACCACGCCCCGTAAAACTCCCAAAAAGTTTTGTGAAGCCGCCATTTTATTATCCTCGCATTAGCATTATTAGCATTAGCATTAGCCCAGCGCAGAAACGCAGAGAGACTAACTTATGGCAACACAAAATAAAACATGGGCGCGGTGGAGATGAGGAGGTGTCGGCGTTCTGGCGATTTACTCGGATTGGCTTCAGTAGAAGCTGCTGGGACTCCCAGCAGCTTCTACTGAAGCCAGTCCCCAACTCCGGGGACTTCCGGCCGGAGACTTTGGGCGGCAGCGCTCTGGGCGGCAGTATACGCTGTGAAGTGGTTTGCGGCCTGCCAGTAAACCCAAAGCAGAAGAAGAAGAAGTGACGTCAGCGGCTTCATTTGCCTAATCCACCCCCAGGGACTTTTTCTGGAACTAAGTTCGTATGAACCTTTGTGGGAAAAGTACCGCAGTGTGAACGCGGCTCATGTGAAATGATTGCCGTGTTAGGGGCCTCTGTCTTTAGGGTTTCAACAGTTGATGAAGATAAGTGAACAATTAGAAAGAATCCAGGGTTGACTGTCAGTTGGAAACTAGAAATGACGCGGTCTCCTATGTTAACCTGTTAAGCCTGGCAGCCCCCGCCCCCATTTAACAACCTATTAATGAGTTTGAGTTTGTTTTGCAAGTGGGTATGCCCACTTAATGGGAAGAAACGCAGCTAACTGACGATACAAACAATTTTTACAAAAAACAAAACACAAGTCTCACCAGAAGCGTCTAAATGAGCCCTGAGCGAAGAAATGCAAACGCACTTATCACAGAATTCACGGTAGAAATACTTTATTACTTATCGGATCTGCACAAACAAGATATTAGCAAGCAAGCTGAGATTCCACAGATTCTAGAAATATAAGTATCATCACTGAGCGATCAAAACTCGCGGCAGGGGAAGCGAACCCAGACAACACACGACGTAGCACCCAAATGACCCCAGACATGTTTTGTCACTTGTTTTGCATCAATCTTGATACAGGGTACTTATATGTTATAGTTTGGATTCCTAAAGCTTTTAGTCTCCGATCCCATCATTCAAGGGTGGTTTTCACAATAAGTAGTGTTTTTTTATTTTTGGATGGACACTTTAATAATTTACATTTGTTTACTATGTTCAATCTGAATTTACTTTAAAATAAAAAATTCTATATTGATTCTGACTCTTCTACATCCAACTCACAGGTTTATCATTGCTTTGAGAAAAAAGATTATTAATTTCCCCCTTTTTAAAAGTGAAGATATAGTCATTTGTTCTGGGAATGTCATTTTCGAGCCTGAGACCTGAAAAACAGGCTCAGCTCAGGGGTTAACAGGTTAAGGTCTGATTTATTTTTACTCAGCCAGGAGCCACAACCTACTCCCTACACAGGGCGTCACCTTTCCTCCTTTTCTTCTGACATACATAATTCCTAGAATCATAACCACTACGGCCACTAGAAGGTGTTTCACATTAACATAAACACATGTTGTTTTGGGGCACTTGCTGAAACAACAGATGAAGTTGCTCTTCTTGTTTAGAACAGTCTCAAACACACAGGGAGAAAGGGAAAGGAGGAAGTCTGAGAATAATGCCTGTCCTCTGGACCATCCTCACACACCTTTCTTTGACCCTTTCAAGCCTCAGTTCAGATGCGGTGAAACTGACTCCCTCATCCATGCCAGCAGTGAGCGATAGCTGTCCTTTATTGTTGGAGTGAGTTATGATTGTGAGAAATGGAAGTGGGGCCTGCTAGAGAATTTAGATTTATTTTCTCCCATGGTGCACCAGTGTGTAACATGGAGACCCATAGGGATGTGGCGTGGGTGGGCCATGGGAGAGCGGTTTAGCCCAGGGCTGAATGTGTGTGTGTGTGTGTGTGTGTGTGTGTGTGTGTGTGTGTGTGTGTGTGTGTGTGTGTGTGTGTGTGTGTGTGTGTGTGTGTGTGTGTGTGTGTGTGTGTGTGTGTGTGAGAGAGGGGGAGTGTGAGGGGGAGTGTGAGTGTGAGGTCAGGGATGAGAACATGCAGATTGAGTAACCACCATTCTATGTTGGTTCAGTGACCCTGTGCAACATTAGAGCTGTGCGTGTAAAATCCCACTTAGGATAATAACCAATAATAATTAAAAGGAAATCTGGGCTGAAATAGAGCTGGAGATTCCCACTGGTAAACGGAGGTGTACACAGGGAGAGAGGAATATAATGTTGTGGGGGAGAGGGGGGGCACTCGTACTATTACCTCTGATAATAGCGATCTGGTATTGTCATTATGGGGAGCCGGCCAACACATCCACAGCTAACCACTGTGCTTTTAACTCTTGGTTTGCACCGAACTGCAGTGAACACACATCCCGCTCTGCCCAAATGAGGAACACATTTTCATTCTGTGGTCAGACCACATCAGTACACAGGTTCAGCAGTATCTGTGTTTGTGTGTGCGCTTCTCATACACACACATAAAAGAGTTTGTTTTGCAATAAAAGTACAAAAAAAAGCTCTCCCTAACTTCCAATGACTTTCCCAGATCATGCAACCATGCTGTAGGTCTGTAGCCATCTGTTGTAATTATTTCAATTTATTAATGATAAATGGGATATTTTCCACGGTTTGACATGTTAAATGGGTGGAGAATACTACATTAATGATATGCCCGGTGCTATAGAGAAGACAGTAGAAGGAGCGAATCAGTATGGGCTCAGAACAGTCTCATAATACACACATGCACACAGAAGGATTCACACTTGTATTTCAGGATCCACACTTGTGTTTTTAATGCACACACAAATGTGTTCCGTTTCATATACATGTAAATAAAATCCAAATACAGAAAAAAGTTTTACATGTGTATTTTTGATCCTCACATATTTGTTTTCCGTTTAAAACCTCTGCACCTGCAAACACAACCCGCTTTCTGGGCACGGATCGCTGTGCATTCGTGTGTGTTTTTTTTTTAGACTCCCCTGACGGTCAGCCGATTCGTATTTGTAATTTTTTCTATCTATAGCCAATCAGATGTCTCCTTCATTCTAAGCCAATCACATGAGCGCGCCCCCACGAGGGTATGATTTCTTGCGTTCATGACGTAGCGCTTCATGTACGCATTTTGCGCTGTCCGGAGCTGACAGCTCCATGGAGCCTGCCTGCAGGCGCTAATGTCAGGACACCTCCACTCTCAGTACAGCGCCACTTTCCAAACAGGAAATGCACGCAAATACAAGCCTTTATATTATTAAGGTACAGCGCCACTTTCCGAACCATTGATGAATGCTTGTGTACACAAAAACGGCAGGCAAAACCGTTTTAAATGTGTGTTTCCTGTATGGCGAATAGAGCTGCTTTATTTATGTCTGTATGAAGTTGTTGTGAGTGTGGAGGGAGCAGCTACAGGTTACCTAATCGATCAGTGCACTACGAAGCCAGTGCTAGACAGTGACCTGTTAACGGGGGGAGCCCCACCACCCACCGGTCATTATCGGCCGATATTCAATCTTAATAGTTTGATCGGTGCTCTCTATAAAGGCCGATCAGGAGAGCTGGATCTGATCGATATGGACATAAACGCGAGTGAAGTATAACCGGACCCGAGAGAGAGATCAGATCAGCTGCTGAGTCTGACGGAGACACGCTGCTCTGCATGATCACCTGATGCTCCTCCCTCTGTTTAACGAGCTGACCGGACAGCGCAAAATGCGTACATGAAGTGTCATGAACGCAATAAATCATACCCTCATGGGGGCGCGCTCATGTGATTGGCTTAGAATTGAGGAGACATCTGATTGGCTATCGATAGAAAAAATTACAAGTATGAATCGGGTGACCGTCAGGGGAGTCTCAAAAAACCCACACACGAATGCACAGCGATCCGTGCACAGAAAGCGGTTTGTGTTTGAAGGTTCAGAGGTTTTAAACGGAAAACAAATATGTGAGGATCAAAAATACATATGTAAAACCTTTTTCTGTATTTGGATTTTATTTACATGTATATGAAACGGAACACATTTGTGTATGCATTGAAAAACACAAGTGTGGATCCTGTTGAGGATCATGAAATACAAGTGTGAATCCTTCTGTGTGCATGTGTGTATTATGAGACTGTTCTGAGCCCATAAATCAGAGCTTTAGAAAATTCAAAACAGTAGATTGATATTGGATTTTTTTATCCGAAACCTTTCTACAGTTACCAACCATAAAACATTGGTTGTAATCGTTTTGTCTGAAGTTGCGTTCACATGACCAGCGGTAAAACGGCTCTGCTCTGATGTTGCTGTTGTGTTTCTATGGAGAGATTTTAAATTGTTACGGTCAAAGTTCAAATGACTTCAACTATGACCTCGATTGTCACTCCCCTTTTAACGTGCAAGGCATGGCAAGGCATGGCAAGGCAAGGCAAGGCAAGGCAAGTTTATTTATATAGCACTTTTCAACACAAGGCAATTCAAAGTGCTTTACAAAAAACGAAAGACATTAAGAAAATGGCAAAGTGCTTTACAAAAAATGAAAGACATTAAGAAAATGGCATTTAAAATCAGTCATTAAAAAGAAAAAATACATGGATAAAAGTTGCAGTGCAGACAAAAATAAAAGTCTTCAGCCTGGATTTAAAAGTAGTAAGAGTTGCAGCGGACCTGCAGGTTTCTGGGAGTTTGTTCCAGATATTTGGAGCATAATAACTGAACGCTGCTTTACCATGTTTAGTTCTGACTCTGGGGACAGAAAGCTGACCAGTCCCTGAAGACCTGAGAGATCTGGATGGTTCATAATTTAGCAGGAGGTCAGAAATGTATTTTGGGCCTAAACCATTCAGTGCTTTATAAACCAGCAGCAGTATTTTGAAATCTATTCTTTGACACACAGGAAGCCAGTGTAAAGACTTCAGAACAGGAGTGATGTGAGGACTCGAGCAGCTGCAGCTTTCTAATATATTTTTTAGTGAGACCTGTGAAGACACCATTGCAGTAGTCCAGTCTACTGAAGATTACATTACATTACATGTTACTTCTTAGACGCTTTAATCCAAAGCGACTTACATACTCAATACTGTGGACAATCCACACAGGAGCAATTTGGGGTGAAGTGTCTTGCCCAGGGACACAACAACATGCTGAGTGGGGTTTGAACCTGTGACCCCCTGATCCGAAAACCAACGCTCTATCCACTGCGCCACACGCCTCCCTAATAAGATAAAAGCATGGACAAGTTTTTCCAAATCCTACTGTGACATTAGTCTTTTAATCCTAGATATGTTCTTTAGGTGATAGTAGGCTGATTTAGTAACTGTTTTAATGTGACTGTTGAAACTCAGGTCAGAGTCCATGACTACACCTAGATTTCTGGCTTTATCTGTTGTTTTGAACATTGCAGGCTGAAGCTCAGCGCTAACTTTTATACGTTCTGCCTTGGCTCCAAAAACCATTACCTCAGTGTTATCTTTGTTTAATTGGAGAAAGTTCTGACACATCCAGTCATTGATTTGTTCAATGCACTTACTCAGTGTTTGAATTGGAGCATAGTCTCCTGGTGAAATTGTTACGTAGATTTGTGTGTCATCTGCATAGCTATGGTAACTTATTTTGTTGTTTTTCATTATCTGAGCCAGTGGTAGCATGTAGATGTTAAAGAGAAGAGGCCCCAAGATGGAGCCTTGAGGTACCCCACATGTCATATTTGTCAACTCAGATGTGTATTTACCTATAGAAACAAAGTTGTTTCTGTCCTTTAAGTAGGATTCAAACCAATTTAGAACTGTTTCCGAAAGTCCCACCCAGTTTTTCAGTCGGTCTAGTAATATGTTGTGGTCAACAGTGTCAAACGCAGCACTGAGATCTAATAATACTAACACTGAAGTTCTGCCACTGTCTGTGTTTAAGTGGATGTCGTTAAAGACCTTTACAAGAGCAGTCTCAGTGCTGTGGTTTGGACGAAAGCCTGACTGGAACACATCGAAACAACTATTTAAATGCAAGAAATTACTCAACTGTTGAAAAACAACTTTTTCAATGATTTTACCTAGAAATGGAAGGTTTAATATGGGCCTGTAATTGTTCATTACTGAAGCATCTAGATTATTCTTTTTTAAGAGCGGTTTAATGACTACAGTTTTCAGGGCCTGTGGAAAAATACCTGAGTGAAGAGATTTGTTTACTATATGAAGTAGATCTGAGGCCATGCAAGGCAAAACATCTTTGAAAAATCCTGTTGGAATAATATCAAGGTAGCAGGAGGAGGACTTCAGAAGTTGTATAATGTCCTCTAGGTTTTTATCATTAATCTGATGGAATTGTGTCATGATGTTTGACTTGATGTTAAGTGGACACAGAGACAACACATTTGCTGTTCCTGATGCAGAGGCACTGACTGCTTGTCTGACTTTCTGAATTTTGTCAGTGAAGAAGGAGGCAAAATCATTGCACGCCCTGGTGGATAGAAATTCAGAGGCGAATGACACTGGGGGGTTAGTTATTCTGTCGACGGTAGCAAACAAGGCACGTGCGTTGTTTTTGGTAATGATGTCAGAGAAGAACGATTGTCGTGCGTTTTTCAATTCCAAATTATAAAGGCCAAGTCTCTCTTTATAGATTTCAAAGTGAACCTGGAGATTTGTTTTTCGCCACCTGCGTTCCGCTTTTCGACATTCTCTTTTTTCTGTTGTCATGGCCTTTCTCCATGGAGATATTTTCTTGCCAGACACTTCCTTTACCTTAGTTGGAGCAATGGCATCTATAACATTTTTAATTTTTGAATTAAAATGATCTACTAGCTCATTTACTGAGATGTTAGCAGGGGCAAGTGTGGAAGAAAATTCTGAGTAAACATTTCCCTAGTATTTTCAGTTAAATATCGCTTTGTGGTTATCTCTTTTTGAACATTTAACGTGTAACCATGGAGAGAACTGGTTACAGCGTCGGAGGCGAGAGACCCCGTTAATTTGCTATGAGAGTTTCTCAATGGCGCATGATGCCAAAATGGAGTGACAGTAGATTCAAAAAGTACCCATATCTGGCACCGTACAGTTTTCCATAAGTATTTTTGGGCCCAATAACTTCACAGACTAGAAATTAGTGTAGTACCACCGTTTTGTCACTACGAGAATTTGCTTCATCGGCTGGCGGTCTTCCTGGAGCTTGCGTGCAACCAATCAGATGACAGCTGTGCTAACTGGCGCAAGCTAGCAGGGTAGGTATAAAAACAAAACCCTACTAGCTGTTTTCAATGGAAAGGTCTGCGCCCAACCTTGCTCAGAGCAAAGAGCAAATGGCGTAGCATGTAGCTTTATAAATTGAAGAACATGGATTCCCAAGTGGCATTATGTTCTCCCAAGACACCAACTTTTTCTAATATAAGGCAATAATATACAAAAAGATGGCGAGACAAGGTAAAGGTAGTTCTGAGCCGAGGACAGAGAGTGAGGTGTGTGCAACACTGCAGTCAGTGTGGAAAGAATATGACATGGCTGAATGGAAACTCCACGGAGCTGCCTTCACTGCTGCTCACATGCTTCTACCTCTCCAACACACTGCAGCTCCACGCTCAGCTGGGGCTGCTTCTAGACCAATTTGTGTATGTGTGCCAATGTCCCTCTGCAATTTACACTTCACCAAGAAAGAAAATTCTTGAAACATTTGTGAGGTCAGGACATTTGGAAAAGGTTGACAGTTGAAATACGAGATAAAAAGAAGTTATCAGTAAAATATCGTTCAGATTTGGTGTTAAAATCTGCCTTTTGAAATCCCTCTTTTACTTGCGCTAACTCACATGCCCACACAAGCACGCACATGTGTACACACACACACACACACACACACACACACACACACACACACACACACACACACACACACACACACACACACACACACACACACACACACACACACACACACACACACACACACACACACACACACACACACACACACACACACACACTTCCCTTCTTCCAAGCAAATTACCTCGCCAGGGTTCCTGGATGCCTGCTCAAACATCTGTGGCTGTAGTAGCCCAGGACTAAGGACGCAGTGAGAATCCTGCACATAGTATTATGTTTTACACAGTCACATTACAAGGCTGGGAATTTCCCAGAGTTTATAGACTTGGGGGGTGACATGGAGGCAGGATGTGGAGAGAGGCGCTGCTCTGCCTACTCAGCAGCCGTGGAGGATGGAGCAGCAGGGTCCTAACCTAGCCCAGGTGTGCTGCCTTGTCCTGTGGAATATCTGACACTAAGGTTTAATCAGGGGATCAGACATTGATAAAGCTTTTGGGGGTAAACCTAAAACTAGCTAAAACAGGTGGCTTTAAGAGGCACTTAAAACCTCTTATTTTAAAATTCAATTTCAGAATGTATTGTTGAAAATGTAAGAGCCAATGGCTGCTACTTTCTAAATTGTCTTTATCACAGTTTTTATTTGTTTGCAGGTCTTTGAAATTCACAAGAGATTAACAAGCACATTGTAATGACTTGTTGTTGGTTCCATTCGAAGGCAACACACTCTCACTCCCTAAGCGTCCAATAGCGACGTTTGGTCAGTGTCCGTGGCGTCCAATTGTGACGCTCCTAGGCTCCTTCAGCGTCATAAAGGGACGCAAATAGCTTTCAACTGATTGCAATGTATTCCCATCTGCATCGGGATTTGACGCTCATGGAAGCACGGCATTCGTTTGTGTCAGCTGCCCTTAAAGGTAATGTGAGCGTCCATTCCCATTGGATAACGGAGAATTGTACACCCGGATGTAAGTATTCCTCTTACTGTCGATTGATTTTACAGTGATATCTGCACTACTCGTCGACTAAAAAACACCAGATTATCCTTGTTAATTACACAACATTGATTGGTTTAAATTGTGTGCAATGCTTTTGTATTTTTCCCCTTCGATTCGGAGAAACAAATATTTGTTCTGAGTAAAGGATGGCAGAAGACACTACACTACCCAGAATTCCCAGCTATCGTTTGGACTACACCATGTGCTCTGTTTGACAAACCCGTGATAGTCCTCAAGCTCTGTGATTGGAGAGTGTGCTCCGAGGGTTAAGCCGATTCTCGAACAGCACTTGAAATGGGATGGAACCACGGCAGACTGTCCAAAACTGGATTTGAACGGGTCCACCGCGTCCCCCCTCCCCCACCCCGTCCCCAGAACTACACATGCTGGCTATTCTGTTTCGCAACATGTTCTCTATGGCACGTCTCTACTGGGAGTTGTAGTTTTAAAAGACGTTTTCGTATTTCCCATAATAAGAAGTTGCCAGTATTAAACTGTGTACATCCCTGGAGGTTTAGGGGACAGGAAACACTCACATTTAAAACATATAATTAATAAATGGGTGAAAATTGCTTGTGCCCATAATGGGCAGTATTAATATATATACCCACATGCCAGCTAAGGTCAGAAGAGCTTTATTTAACAGCTGGTCTTATGTTTGTGACCCCTGTGATAACATTACATTACATTAATTGATAAGCCTGAAACATGCACTTGTCAAGGTTCAGAGGCACATTTGCAAATATGGCAGTAGCCATCGATCAGCTTAAGATAAGATATACTTTATTGATCCCAAGTTGGAACATTTGCGTTACATCAGCATGTGTAACAGTTAAATATGCAGTTGTGTTTATTTGAAAATCATTTAGTATAATCACACAAATTCTGTGTTTTATATTCAACAATTCTGTGTTCTTTATTTATTGATTGTTCAATACCTGGGAAGGCCGGAGATGAAATATCTACATACATCTTATAAGAGTATAATATCAGTTAAAATAAGTGCTTCAACATAGTTAACATTGCTGGAGGTATGCACACATATTGATAGATGTCTTGTAATGCACTATTGAGGAACCTGCGACCCAAGTTTTTCATTCAGTGCAGAACTACACCACAGTTGTGTAGGCCTATATGATATGTCAATAAACCTTAGAACATCTTGAAATCTTGAAAGGGATGTGCAAAATAGTCATTATATACAGTCTTTAATTAACTATTAGTAGAGAATAACGAGTAATGAATATACTTTATAGGGATCGTATTAATATCTAATAATAAAAATAATTAAATTCAATAACATGCTTTAACCACCAGGTGTTCCTTTATATCAGCTGTGCACCTTTATGGTGTAAATACAGCCTATCTACCAATTGGATCAAATATAAAAGTGAGCCGAATTAGTGTTGATACTGCAAGGAGACGTATTGTATGAAAAGAAATGTAAGATGTTGTTTAATGGCTGATATATTTATGATCCACGTCACGTTTTCAGTTCCTCATGTTTGTCTAGAGGTCTTCTCATCAGGGCTCTATAAATACAGAACTACAGCAGATATGTAATATGTAATGCAGCCGAACCGTGTATTACAATCCCGTTATGTGATGACTTTCAAAGAGAAAAGCAAGCACACTCAGAATAAAGTATTATTATTTTCTTTTTTTAAATGTTTTTCGGTCTGTGTTAATGACGATGTGCTGTGAGATGTGAGACTGGAATTGCACAGGGGGAAAATAACATATCTTTAGATGCGGATTTTGTTAAACTAATATGTTTGCGCTGTGGACCAACACTATACATTGACGGGAAGGGGGTAGCAATAAAGATAACACCATTAAACAGTTACACAACATAACAGAAATAATATCGATAGCAGCGTCCCTAGCAACCACCTTGGTAACAATGAAAACGTCGCGATTTCCTGAAGTAATCTTCATAATAACTAGCAAACTAAAGATCATGTACATCCACTGCACACATAATCTGAAATAACAACTCATATTTCTCGCATCAAATGACATTTTAATGGCCAAACTAACTTTAAAATAGGCATTTTCCACCGAGAATAAAACGAAGTTCGGCCATGTTTTCTTTTTCTGCAGGGAGAAATTTGAAGATCATGTATAGACGCCAGCCATCGGAATGAATGGTGATAAAAATGGGGTTTGTCAAACAGAGCACATGGTGTAGTACAAACGATAGCTGGGGATTCTGGGTAGTGTAGTGTCTTCTGCCATCCTTTACTCCGAATCGAAGGGGAAAAATACAAAAGCATTGCACACAATTTAAACCAATCAATGTTGTGTAATTAACAAGGATAATCTGGTGTTTTTTAGTCGATGAGTAGTGCAGATATCACTGTAAAATCAATCGACAGTAAGAGGAATACTTACTTCCGGGCAGGGTGGGAATTTCACGACGGCCACGACGGCCATGGCCGTCGTTGCCCCGCACGTTGGCCGTGATGCCCTGTTAAAAAAAATGCAATTCACGGCCAAAGTGGCCTTTGTGCCTCTGTCAAAAGTGACTTTGACTAGCAATTTAGTTAAATTGTTTCGTTTATCAACGCTACAACATAGCGTTTCGTGAGTCGGTTGTCGTTGTTGGGGGGGGAAAGCAAACAGCTGTTTGCTGCTCGCGATGTGCTCAGCAGCAAACAGCTGTTTGCTGCGGAGCACAGCGCGAGCAGGCTCCCGTGAGCGGGAGGGCGCTCCTTCTTCACTACAGACTATCGCGCCACCTAACCATTCGCCAAAATGTTTTTAATACGAGCGGTAACCGGCCAAGCGCTGTGCAAAAAACAATCTTCAAATAAAAGAAAGTCACCGGAGGAGTTAAAGGAGTGACAGGGAGTTGGCTGCAGTGCCGCGTCCTAAAACCCTTTTATAATCTATCGATTAGATTTATGATTCGAAAATTATAAAAGTAGGGTAGACATGTGGAGATTATCCAGCTGAACAAAACGTGCATTTATCAAACAGGTTTGTTTTCCACAGACCTTATTTCCAGCTATTTTCCAAAACCCTGTGGAGAAATTCCATTGCTTTTTGTGGAGGGAACCAGCAGCTTACTTCCTGGTTTCAGGACGCGTCACTGCACCTCTCAATATGATGCCAGTATAAACAAGGTCTTCTGTCGGCTCTGTACATCAATGCCGACCTATGCTGACAAGTAAGTGAAGAGTAGACAATATAAAGGTATTGGCGAAATGTCCCAGCAGTTTAGGATAATGAAGGCTCTAATCAAATCAATTACATATAGCCATTACATGTCTAACTCCTAATGACAGGAAGGCAGAAAGTGCATTATACAAATAATAATACTCATAATAATAGCAGACATTTTTTAACAATGACCACAATATCATTATTTGAATAAACCAAATATGAATAATTGAGGGAAATGAGGAAGAACTGATGATTAAAATGTTGTAGTACAAGTAGTAATGTAGTTAGTGCATAAATTATTGCAACAAATGTGTGATTTTTTTTTTGGTGGACGAATGCTCCGGGCCAGTGGTTACAATGGTGGGGCCAGTGACAATACAATTTTACCCTTACTGTCTACCCCTGACTGACTTATGTGGTTTATGGCTGAACTTAACGTATACGTTTAAGAAACACTATTGCTATTCAGCCGTTTGTAAAACGACTGGTGTTGATGTTAGTGCTACACTTTTCAGTCATGTTGATTGACCAGCGTAATTTAACCAAACAGCCTTTGTGCCCTGTCATGTGGCCTTTGTGCCCTTAAAATAAATGTGAACGGGAAGGCCAAATGGCCTTGCCCCTAAAATGACGAAATTCCAAGCCTGCTTCCGGGTGTACAATTCTCCGTTATCCAATGGGAATGGACGCTCACATTGCCTTTAAGGGCAGCCGACTCAAACGAATGCCGTGCTTCCATGAGCGTCAAATCCCGACGCAGATGGGAATGCATTGCAATCAGTTGAAAGCTATTTGCGTCCCTTTATGACGCTGAAGGAGCCTAGGAGCGTCACAATTGGACGCCACGGACACTGACCAAACGTCGCTATTGGACGCTTAGGGAGTGAGAGTGTGTTGTCGAAGGCCACAAAAGTCACATTAATAAGAATACACTTTTATGGGACACAGATTTAGGCACAACACCTGACCTGCTGGTTGCTGTGCTTCTATGATTGACATCTATACTGTCAAAGGGAACAATGTTTGTGTTGCAGCTGTTAGGAACTACTTTGTATTTAAACTGTGTGACCTGCGGACCAGTTCATCCAGAGGGCTGCAGAAAACCCTACTTCCTGTTCCTACTTCCTACTCCCTTCAGGGCAGATATTAACAAACCTAAACACTCACATCCTACTCGTGTGAGATTAAAACTTGATTTCCAATTTGGCCAGGGGCAGTACTGTGACTACAGTAGGAGTCCCTGTTTGAAGAGCTGAGATCGAGAATGGGTTGGCCTGATATCTTAATAGTGCTAATAGGTCTGTTACATTGTCTGTGGGCATTGAAGTGAAGAGGTATTTTTGTTGGCCGACCCGGAGGTTAGCATCACAAGGGCTCCCTCGACAAAGACCAATTGGATTTCCTTAGTGTATTTTCTTAATGTTAAGCTGTAAAACTGTAAAGACTTAAAGTGTTGCATTTTGCACTATCTGTATCAAATCAAGTTTTATTTATATAGCATATTTTTAAAACGATGTTTGTATAGCGTGGCATTGACCTTAGTGCAAGGACTGCTGATATCTCAGAATAAATTAGGTCCACTAGGACATGCAAGAATGAGCAGATTTTTATTTATTTACAGGAATAGCTTGTATTAAAACCAACTACACATGCTGTAATGGAAGCCAGAAAGACACCAGTCCAATGCCAACATAATAAAAAAAAAGCCAACAAAGAATATTTTAGGAATTATCTTTTGGCCTTTATTAGGGGAGGGGACAACATGCAGCAAATGGCCACAGGGTCGGATTCATCATCAAGAGAAACATGAGATTGTTGGCCTAATCTTGGTTATTGCATAGGTCTGGCAAAAAATTTACGAAAGTAATGCAGGAGGTATTTCTGCGTGAAATTCGCCTTACATTAGGAGATTGCATCATTATCCAGATAAATGGCTGCTGCCAGAGTGGATGGAATGTCTGTAGAACTGAGAGGATGTGTATCTATCTGTATCCAGTGGACCCAGTGCTGTTTATTGCTTCAGGATCCTGATAATCATCTGAATGAGACAGATGAAAAGCTACATATGATATCATTGTAGCTCAGCCAACTTTTATTTCACTTGATCTTGAGCTCTGAGTAATATGCATGAGTCTGTGACGTACGCCTCTATATGAAAGTGTATGTGACCCCCCCTCTCTTGCTGTGTTTGTGTGTTGTTTGGGCAGGGCATGTGAGAGGTAGCAGTGGATTGAATGACTCTCAGCTCTCCCCGGTGGAATGGACCCCCTCATTGAATGCAGCGTTGTCTCAAAGGCTGAGTGCTGGCCTTGATTTGAAGCCAAAACACCCAACTGTCCCTGTCCATCAGTATGACAAGCCTAGCCGGGGATAAACCCAATGACCTGGAAGAGAGGGGGGCAAAATAAGTGTGGGGTTAGGGCTGGGTTAGTGAAGGGACAGGCAGAAGTACTGGTTTATGGGCAAGAAGAGAGATGTATGACAGTTAGGGATCATTGAGTGGGGCAGTCATTTGTGTCTTAAACACAGAAAGGGCTTAGCATTCCTGTTCCCTCGTATCGAAGTCATAGTTTTTTAGAAAAGGTTTTGTTTTTAGGAGCCTGAAATAAAGTTTGTGTTTAGCACAAGCTTAAGAGATTTTCACATTTTGTTCTACGAGATAAAATACGTCAATACCTCACTCGTGAATACCCAAAGCTTCTATGTGTCATAACAAAAGTGACTAAATAAACTAAACGTCAACACACGGCACAAGCCCCCCTTTAGCTTTTAGGTGTAATGCACAGCGATGTTTATAGCCTAACGTTAGCTTTTCATTTCTGCCGATTGCATTTACGCTTCAAAAATAACATATTGGTGTTAGCCACAAAGCTTATTTTCTGCAATGTACCAAAATCCGACAAGGAAGTCCATTGCTTTTTGTCGAGGGAGTGTAAGAAATAAAAGGTTTATATAGCGTAATTTAAATTGAATACACTGTTTTAATTTAAAACAGTTTTATTCTGAAAAACCGTAAGTGCACACAACGACTTTTGCGAGTAAATATTGTTAGCTTCAATTTAAGGTTAGCATTAGCAGGTGGATAAAGACTACGTTTTGAAACAGTGAATTAAAGGTGAAATGACACGTAGTGCCTATTGTTAGGAGATATAGGCTTAAATCTCCTCGCGTTCCTACAAGCTGTTATCTTACATGAAGGGAATCCAGAGCATACACTTAACCGTTTAACAATAATCCACTTTAATGGTAATATACAATGCAATACAATCAAATACATTACCATACACAATCATATCGTATTATGTGTAATGTCAGGAGTTAGGCCTACTCCTGGCTCCTGCCCACAGGCCACCAGACCTCCTGTCCCAGCGACGCGTGAAGAGAGAGACAGAACAGCAAGCTGGATAGGCTTTCATACCAAATGATACAGGAGGGGGTGGAGTTTAAGGACAACTGGTCCAGTCATCTCATATAAACACCTCTGACCCTCACTGTCTCCTATTTCTGCAGCCTCTGCACCGACACACATCCCCCATCACATTCCGAGACCACAGTGGGGTCTCGGTCCAGCTCCCCCACAGCAATAAAACCCTTACCAGCCCTTCTTCCTTTGTCCTCACAAAACCACATGTTAGCAGGCCCAAAACCAGCCCAGTTGTCTACACAAATCATTTTCAAGTTTCTTCACAGTTTGCACGAATACATACAAATATTTCCTTACAATTCCCTCTTTTGCACTCTTAAAAAGAGAGTGCAATTTACACAAGGCACTTGCAAAAAACTGCATCCTTGTCTGCTGAGTCTCCATACTTTTTATTCTCAGTGTCCACAGTGAAGGGCACTCCGTCCAGGCTCTCGTTGCAGATGACGCAGCGGAAGCAACCGGGGCGGTAAGACTTCCCCAGGGCCTGCCGGCCTGCATGTCCATGATTAGATGTCCACCTGCGTTGCACTTGTCTGCAGACTGCTGGAACCCAGAGTACAGAAAGTCCTCTTCACAGAAAACCCTTCCTGCGTCATAGTAGAACGCCTTCCCTCTCAGCCTTCGACTACAGGCGCTGCAGGTGAAGCAGCTGTCATGGTAGAGGCTGCCCATAGCTTGGCAGGCCTGGCTGGCTCCATACACCGTCTTGTTGCACTTAACCCACACTCCTGTTTCAGCGGAGAGTGGAGTCCCCTGTGCCGTCCTGGCTTGCCGTGTCTTTGTCCCCTCTGATCTGCTGACGGCGGCTTCTGAGTCGATGCTGAATAGATGTCCTCCCGATCTTCCTTCTCCGGTCCGTTGATGATGCCTCCTGGGACGACTGCTGGATGGATGATGGATGTCCTTCTCCTCCAATCCGCTGATGACAGCCTCCGAGTCGACCTCCCTGATGAGAGCCCGATCCGTCCTGATGTCGTCTAGGGTCCTCGCAGGTGTTTTCCCCCGCCGCACACTGGCTCCGCACAGTGGTACCAGTTGTCCCCCTTTCCTTGTAGGCGGACGGCACGGGATGTCCTCTGGGTCACTCGGTCGGGGCTGGAGAGCCTGGGGTTGACAGTCAGCCTCCTGCGTCTCGGGTCCCCCTTTTGGCATCCACAACCTGTGTGGAGAAATCTGATACCAATCCCTCAAGCCTACGCTCCGGGCTCTGGGGCCCTCGGCTGTTTGACCCACCAGTGCCTGGCCACTTGGAGCCTGTTGGTGGGGTGTCTTAAAACAACAGACGTCGGTGCACAGGTTTTCTAAATTAATTGTGCAGCTTCAGAATCTTGGACTGTGCCAACTAAATAAGAACCCCAACATCTTTAGGTAAACTAAATAACATATTTCAATAGCTCTGAATTTCTGACAAGCATCTGTATTTATTTTTAAATGAAATCCCTGAGATCCCATTAAAAATCTAAAATATGATTTGAACTGCTAATGTTTCTGGTAAAGAAACACACTAATCTTATGGATTCAAAAACAACCAAAATCACAATACTAACAAAGTGAATGGCTTCCTGGTGATACTGCTTCTACCCGTCAGTGCTTAGATATTATCCCACTAAAAAATGAATACAGAATTCCACCAACTGTCATCAAATGTCTTTCTAAATGTAGATGAAATGTATATCCCCATAATGACCTAAACAATAAAGTCTATGGCTTTTACTTCTTTACCAGACTAGTTACATGATGTTGTCCAAATTACATTGTGTCTCATTACATTACTATGTTTTAGCTTAACTGTAAATATGTTCTTTCTACATTTCAAACCTCAGTTACTTTAATACCTGTTGAAACATTAGTTGACACATTACTCACCGGTCAGCCTCTCCAGTATTTCATTCTGGACTTACATCTCTCTAGTAGCCCCTTGGCCACTGATTCTCTACCTGTGTTACCTGCTATAACTCAATCAATACTAGAGACATGTCAACATTCACCAAACAGCCTCTTATCCCCAAATATGGAGCAGGTCAATTCTAAAACTGTCAATCAATGGTCAGATTGAACAATGGAGTTGGGCAGCAGGTTCCTTTCAGTCCCTAAATGAAAAATGTACATTGTAAAGTTTACACTCCCCCTTTTTTACACATTCTCTCATGTGTAAACAAAAACCTGTATGGGAAGAAAACCTTCAGGTCATAATGGATTATAAGACAATACCAAACATTTTTCCCAGTAAACACTTGAGAGTGTTTCTCTCCATCATTCAGTCCTAAAAGAAACAGAATTCCAAATTTCATAGTTTGAGTTTCACATTCTGCAAACCGCCACCTCCTGTGGGAGTGAAACATCATCAACCAGATTAGATACGGTTTCCCCTTTTGTGCAATGTTAGGAAACCCTCATTTCACACTATTTCACACAAAATAATGTGTTAGTCCAAAACATGCTTGATTAGTCATCGTTTCAAATCACGCAGTTGCACTGATCAGGTGCAGACATACACACACTCACACTCACACTGTCAGGTTGTAAAGTCAGGTTTGGTCAGGTACACCTCAGAGTCAGTCATTGACAGTGCCTTCCCAAGTTACCCTGTCGGTCAGTTGGTCTCAGTCTTTTTGGCCATGTGTTGTGCTCTGCAGAGACTTTGATGTTCCAGCACAGGCCAGCATCCTCCGTCTATACAAATCTGTATATATGGAGCGCCATCATTTATTAATTCACAATTACAACTATAATGTTCAAGATATCTCCAACCCCTCCTTGCTGTTTCCCACATTCCCTGAAAAGTGTCTAGCCAAAAAAATGTCACTTCCTTATTGTACTATTACTATTACTGCAATTCATTTACACCTAATTAGTATTAAAATGACTAATAGATCTATTTCAGAAACATGTGTACCTCACTATCTTGTGTCAAAACATTACTAGGATCTGTAAAGCTCTGCTATTTATTCCATAACTCATTCTATCAATTTATCTTCAATTCTGGTGCACTTAAAGAACAATGTTACCCTCTTTCACAGTGCGTGGAACTCTGGGTGTCTGAACATGAAACCAGTACCTCAAATTGAAATACTATATTTTGTTTAGAACCAGCTTTCCCTTCAACATGACCTATATAAATAAATATTTATCTGATCTTATAGAGCTGTTACTAAAACTCTCCCTTTGAACTGATCAATACTGTAACAAATTAAAACACTACCAAATTCACACACGAATAAAAAATCCAGTGCATACTTCCTTCATGCCCCCCCCTTTTTTTTATCATTGTGTATTAGACTGATTTTCACTTCCCTTTAATAGTTCCCCTCTTTTCCGCTATTTTTATTTACCAATTGACTAATTTATGGTCCATAGATCTTCTTATCTTCACTTATTTATCAAGTCAATTCAAGTTCTTTACAATACATTAGTAGATACCTTGTGGAGTCTTCACAATAACTAATCCCCTCTAGGATATGAAATCCATTCATCTTCAAGCAGATACTATGTCCTTATTTATGTTTAGTTCACGATAACAATGGTATAACAACCACATGTCATCCATTCTGGTCCACCTAAAAACCAATGTTAAACTCTTTAGCAGTGTGTGGAACCCTGGATGTCCGAACATGCAACCATTCCTCCCTCCTTTATCAAGGATTTAAAAACAGAAGTCATTTCATATTTCCCATGGTAATAACTATGCTACAATGGTGAAATCAATTATTTAGATTGGAATACTATATCTGGCTTGGCACCAGCTCTCCCTTTAACATTATCCATACAGATAAAGATTTGTCTTATAGAGTGGTTCCCAAAACTATCCCACTACTTTATTCACACGTGAATAAAAATGTCAAAGAATATTATGTTAACCTGATGAAAAGATTGAAGAATATGGTTGTATTCTGAACCCTCAGTGTGTTCTCATTTTACTCTAATAGTTACTGCTATTTTTATTTAATAAATCTTTCTGTCTTTACGTATTTATGCTTTAAATGTGCGTTTTGTGAATAAGTGTGTTTATGTGCAAACTCACTCATTCCCGTTTTCCTTTTCTCCTCCTCTGGTTTTCTCAAGCCGTGACCCCGGCCTCCTCACTTCTAATCGACCATGCCAACTCCTCTGATTCTGTGTTCTCTTCAGTCCATCCGCTGTAACTTCATCCGCTGTCAGCCATTGGCCCAGTTACATCTGCATGCCCCATCTTGCACTGCTTTGCATTTCATCTCCTCCTTTACAGTCTCCCTGCTGTTTTTATGGAGGGCGGATTCTGCTCATCTCCCACACTTTGCTCTTGTGCTCAGCTTGGAACTTCATGGTCCTGTCTGAGGGACTGATGAGGGTAGATTTCTGCCCGTCAGCATGCTGTCTGGTTCTGGATGCCACAGGCGGAGATAGTTCTGGCTGCAGTCTTGTTGTTGTCGTTTCAGCTCTGGTTCTCTGTCTGTTCGATGGAGAAGGAGGAGTTTCCTGTTGGGTTAGGTCTTTTGTCTGCTTGGAGGGTCGGGATCTTAGCCTTTTCTAACTCAGAGGGGGAGTCCAGGTCTCGGGACGCATTACCTATAAAAAATCTAGCACACTGAGGTTAAATAAATCCAACCCTTTCCACTCTGACTCTTTGTAATCATACTATCTGTCTTAATTGTTAAATGCCATCTAAACAACCTAATTGATGTCTACAAATGATATTACAAAAACTCACTCTAAAAATTGTTTCATCCATTGCTACATATGTACCCAACATAACTCTTTCAGGAAACATTTTCTCCTATACATTGAAAAACGTACATGATTCCAGCATCACATATTCCACACACCACGAAAGAACATCTACATATTTTCTCCAATTTTTTAAGCTAGTTCTATAACAAGATTATCATGTGTGACATAATAATCAGATGTCTTGTTTGCTAACCAAGAATATTAAACTTCAAAATGTCTTTTGGCCAGTTGAAGTCCTGCTTACTTCATCCTTAAACTCTACTTTAATTATTTGAAACCAAAAAAAGGTCTTCCTTCTCCACCATGATCCTATCTCTATATCAAAGTTCAGACAAACTGATGATTTATCTTCAGAAACCATGAGGAATGACTCATAAAACACTATTTTCCCTTACTTCAGTTCTAAATCAAATGAGCCAGACAGGAAACCCCCTTTAACCACTTGCTTATCCTATTATTTTGATCAAAGTTGTGTTACAAGCAGGTTAGATCTGTAATGAATTAAAATCAATATTTAAAGACGCAATATAAGTTAAATATATTGTTAAGGTAATTACTGTTTTATTGTGAAGGCATCTCTGGCGGACAGCGGCCTTTGGCTTTTATTTTGAAAGGCCGTTCCGGAACAGCCGTGTTCCTAGAAACACGGCAACTTGACAATCGTTCCAATGCATTAACTATAGTCGTGAAAGAGACAAGGAGGGGGAAGGCGTGTGGAAGTAAGCAATGAACTGAAAATGCCACCAATCCTGTTCTAACGTGATGGCGCACATTGAAAACCTAAACGGGCATAAGTACCCCTGTCTTTTGTACCATTACATTTACCAACATAAAACAAGGTCTTTACTAATCAACAATGACAACCTACAGACAGCTTATTTATTTAAATATACAAGCCTTTTCTTTATCCCCCTTTTTGATTCCACTTAAAATCAATCTCTTAATCTGTTCCCATTGCTCCCGATAACTCCCTGGAATTTCAGAATTGTCTTTACTATTCTGACGCAATATATTGACTTCGCTTTTATTTATCTGACTTAATTAACGTGCTTCCCCCCCTTTCAGCCACTAGATGGCAGCAGCAGAGCACAAATGAGCTTCACTCTTCTGAGCGAATGCCTGATTACCACAGACAATCGCTCACACAGGTTATTTAGGTAAAAATCACACAGATTTATTCCCCGTACAGTTTGTCCGGCCTGATAACGTGTTACATATGTCGTCACGCAGGACTCTCTGCCTACCTTGCGATCAACGTTATGTTTACGTCAGCCTTTCAAATTAATTTTTACAGACAAGGGAAACGGGAGCCGGTCTCGTCACAATGTAGGTGACGTTAGCGCTCTCTCCCAAGGATTTAACAGAATAGCAGTCCATTGATACTTTCGCTTATTCGATCTCAGACTGCTATTTTACCCCCAGTTATAAACGGCGGACCGATCTTAAATATCGACCATCCAGGTTTCGCCGTCTGGGACTTGCACCCAAAACTCACGAACTGCACCGCTCCTTCGTCACTTCAGGACTAAACTACCTGAAGATCCACGCAAACTGCTCTAATTTCTTGTTACGCAGGACTCTCTATACCTGACGATCAACGTTCACGTGTTTATATAACTTTCCTAACATGGTATAAAATATGCATTGTATACTCCATTCAAACTTCAAAAACACTCTGAATCCTTCCACAGCCCTGTCTACACGGAAACGTCGGGTCACCATTTGTTAGGAGATATAGGCTTAAATCTCCTCGCGTTCCTACAAGCTGTTATCTTACATGAAGGGAATCCAGAGCATACACTTAACCGTTTAACAATAATCCACTTTAATGGTAATATACAATGCAATACAATCAAATACATTACCATACACAATCATATCGTATTATGTGTAATGTCAGGAGTTTGGCCTACTCCTGGCTCCTGCCCACAGGCCACCAGACCTCCTGTCCCAGCGACGCGTGAAGAGAGAGACAGAACAGCAAGCTGGATAGGCTTTCATACCAAATGATACAGGAGGGGGTGGAGTTTAAGGACAACTGGTCCAGTCATCTCATATAAACACCTCTGACCCTCACTGTCTCCTATTTCTGCAGCCTCTGCACCGACACACATCCCCCATCACATTCCGAGACCACAGTGGGGTCTCGGTCCAGCTCCCCCACAGCAATAAAACCCTTACCAGCCCTTCTTCCTTTGTCCTCACAAAACCACATGTTAGCAGGCCCAAAACCAGCCCAGTTGTCTACACAAATCATTTTCAAGCTTCTTCACAGTTTGCACGAATACATACAAATATTTCCTTACACTATAGAGATGGTCACTCTACAAGTACAGCACTTGCACAAATGACCGACGACTGGTTCAAGAGCATGGATGATAGGAGGCTTGTAGGAGCTGTGATGTTAGACTTTAGCGCAGCATTCGATGTAATCATCATAGTCTGCTGCTGAACAAACTCAAATGCTATGGCTTTGGTTCTGTTGCTGTGTGTTAGATGGAGAGCTACCTGACTAGGAAGGCAGCGAGTCTTTTTCAATGGGAGCTTTTCTGAAAGTAAGGTGTTGCAGTGTGGGGTCCCACAGGGGAGTTCGCTTGGGCCTTTGTTGTATTCTATATTCACAAATGACCTTCCTTACGTATTAAATAAGTCCAGTGTAATAATGTATGCTGATGATTCCACAATGTACAGTACAGCATCATCATGCAGTGAGTTAAACTATCTACTTAAAATAGAGATTAAAGCCATAGCAGACTGGGTAAACAATAACAAACTGGTACTCAACATTGCAAAAACAAAAGCAATGGTGTTCGGATCCAGACATATGTTAAGCAGCAATCCTCATTAAGCCGGACGCCGGCTGGTCAGCCAGTGGAACAGGTCAACGAGACTAAGTTGCTTGGCATTGTTCTTGATTCTGGTTTACGGTGGACAAAGCATATTGACAGTATCGTAACTAAAATGGGAAGGAGCATAGCTGTGAAAATGTACAAAGTATGTAACACCAACCACTTTGAAACAAGTCATTCAGTCTCTGGTTTTGTCACATCTTGAGTACTGTCCGGTCATTTGGTCATCAGCAGCAAAAACACATATACAGAAATTACAAATAGCTCAAAACAAGGCTGCCAGACTAGCTCCCCACTGTTCGAAGCACACTCATATTGGAGTTATGCATAGAAACCTATCATGGCTTCCGGTTGAGAAACGTCTGTAATCTCGTGTCATCATTTTTCTAAAGAATTTCCAATTTAGCAACAAAACACTGTATTTTTATGATCAAATAGTTTACACAAGAGACGAGCATGACCATAAGACTGCAAATCTTCTGAAATCTTCTGTGTCTTATAAAGGAATGGAACTCATTGCCAAACTACCTTGCTGAAATAGAGTCCAGAGCCTCTTTCAAGAAGAGATGGAAGTGCCATCTAATAATGACCATGTACTCTTGTGAGCTGTGAACCCTAATTGAATTTGATCGCATACTTTGTACTGGTGGGTGTCTTGTGCACTCATCCTTGGCTGAGATTGATATTGAAAGTGGATGAGATTGTTGATGTTGGAAATTGTTGTTGATGTTGTTAATGATGTCAGGACTTATGTCCTGAATGTTGCTGTATTATTGTTGTATTGTTTTAAGTGTCGGACCCCAGGAAGAGTAGCTTTTGTCAAGAGCAAAAGCTAATGGAGATCCTAAATAAACATAAACATAAACTAAGCACACTGTCTTTAACCCTCACTTATCGACGCTGCAATACTGTTATTAGGGAATGTTTTATTAACCACAGACATTAGAATATTGTAAATTAACAACAGGATTTGCATTGGACACGCCCCCGTCGACGCCGGCCAATAGGAGAAGACCACAGATGATAACAGGGAAGCAAGCCAAGAATCGAGCTCTTCCGCCCAGCAGCCCAGCGCAAACGGCCGGCAACAGCTGAGGGGGGGGGGGAGCCACCCACTTCGCTGGACTCTTTTCAGTTAATCCTGCTCTCAGGGCTAAGAAATCCTAACAGGAGCCCTTGTGATGCTAATTTTCTCATTTGCAATGCTGACCTGGCCAAGAAGGCAGCAACGTTACACATAACACAAACATATACAATACAGAGAACATAACTAAGAAAACAAAAGAGGAAAAAGCAGTCACTACATTGTGCACATTAGGACAGTAAGAAAGGCACTACTTATTACTGCAAGAGCAGCTGGTTGTAAGGACTTCAGACAACTTTAATTTAAAACAAGCTATTGAGATAAGTGCCGTCAGTTTGAGGCGTGATTGAAGGTCATTCCAAGACCAAGGACCATAATAAAAAAGACTCCTTTTCCCAGCCTCAGTCCGCACAGCAGGAACCTGGAACCGTATCCAGGCACTGGATCTGAGGTTGTAAGAGTCACAAACTGGAGCAAATCTGGCACATTACCTAAAATGCTTACCTAAAATGGCTTGAAACTAACTTCCAGGTCAGCCTACAAAAATATGTCATGACTGCACCACTACCGTCCATTTTTTTTCTTTATTCAACAAGTAAACGGAAGAGAGTCTGATGCCCCTTTCACACCAACGCGTTTTCAGCTCCGGCTCGGAGCTGGAGCCTGAAAAGTACCGTTTTTCCTGTTCACACCGCAGAGGCGCGGTGCAGAGGCTAACCCTAACCCTTAGCTCCGGAATCCGGTTCACTTCCAGCTCCAAAAAGTTGTCGGTCTAGAGGCAAGAGCTAAATTATAGTACATTGTAAAAAAGTTTGAGTCAATATAGGCTACGTTTTTCTGCCTAAAATAGTTGAAATTGAACGTAAACTATATCAATGCATGGCAATTAACCCGCTATTTAAATTGACTTTGGTTGAAGTTAACAGTATTGATATTATATAGATATATAGCATATCATTGATGCAGTCTGTCTGAACACTTTTCAAATAAAATACTGCAAATGAAGAATATTTTTAATGTTCTGCACAGATAGTGCCTTAACTTGAATTTGAAAACACGTGGCAACTTTATTAACAGATGAAAAGATTTGTGGAAGGATAAATTCTTCATGGGCTTCAATGGCTCTCTAGATAAAGGGTGTTTTATGGTTGCTTGTATTATCCTCAGATAGTGGTTTGTTTAAATAAATAGTGACATTTGAATAAATATTGAAAAAAAGGGCTCCAAAAAAATCATATAACCTGGCCGGTGTGTATTTCTTCAAGCACCACAAGATTCATAGCTTATCAAGTGCAATTCTGGGCCATTGACTGTGTCATTTCTCAAACACATACAGTAAAAATGCCTGTTTTGAAACCTTAAAATGGTGCAGGAAAAGGACTTTACATTGTATTATACTTAAAGACAGGACTATTCAGTTAAGAGAAGAGAAAAAAGGAAAGACAATTGTTATAATGGGTGATGTAACATTAATGACAGACATAATATGAGGTCCTTGGCACTCAGACTCTAGAGGGGTCATTTTGTGAGGGGGATCATTTCATTTCATTTCAAACCTTTATATATGCAGGTGATTCCCATTGAGATCATTGCTCTCTTTTTCAAGGGTGACCTGCTGCAAGTAGGTTCCACATGAATACATATAAAACATAAAACAACAGAAAAACAAAAAGGACATCATACAGCATATTTACAGCGACTACAGTTTACATAGCTAGTGGCATTTACAGGTTCCAACAGTTTCCGATTGGATAGCATCTATGCTTGCTTTACAAACATTTAGTGGAACCAAATGGCTCAGCTTCCATTCCTTTTGCAGACTGTTCCAAGACAGAGGAGCTGCGCATCTCAAAGCTTTCTTCCCTAAGTCAGTCCTAGCATCACCCTTGTATACAGCATCAGGACAATATCATATGGAGTCAGATACTGGAAGTGTGCTGGAGGCGTTGACTGGGACTGATGGAAGGAGGCTGATGAGACTGAAGAATATGCGAGGAACGAACTAGCGGCAGAGAAATAATCATATATTAAAAGACAGCAGCAGCATCATAGGCCAACCATGTGACAGAGTGTGTCACTTTACTGAAGGATAGTTGTGACCAGCTAGCCAGACTCCAAGGGGTAAACATGCTGCTGCTGGAGTACTGACTGGAAGTAGTGCTGATATCAAGTCTACCATCCTCTTAAAATACTCTGTCCAACAATATCAGTCTCAGGAAGAAATGTTTTGTAACGCTTACTAAAAGAAAAACATGCATTCTTGTTCTCAGGAGGGGACATTGACAGAGGATTACTGGAAAGCTACACAGTAAGTACTTCATAGTACTTGTGGGGTAGTTTCACTAGTACTGAGTCCAACAGGATCAATCTCACGAAGAACTCATGGCAACAAAAAAGAATTCCCTCATCAAACTTAGCAGAAGTGGCTTGATTTTGTTCTCAGCAGGGGATTTTGACAGAGTATTTCTCAAAAAGTACACAGTAAAAGTACTTCAATGTATTGTGATAGTAGGCTAACTAATACAAAGTCAAACATAATCAATTTCATTAAAAACTAATGGTAACATTTTAGTTTTATCACTCATCAAAGATAGCAGAAAAATATGCATTATGTACTATGGAGGCAGTGATGTACCTGAACGCGTTCAATGAACGATCGTTCATGAACGCGTTCATATTTTGGGCGAACGTGAACTGAACGTACTGTATTTCCGCTAGATGAACGTAATTGAGAACGCGTTCATTCTCAGCGCTGTATAACGGCGTTCAAAAGTGCGTTCATTCTCAGCACTGTATTATATAACGGCGTTCAAAAGTGTGCCAGATTTCATATGCCTTTCAGCCGAAATCCCAGTTAAAACACACAGTAAACAGGCTTCAAAATAATGCGGAAAACCACCCAATCTGGCAACAGCAAGCTGCCTGTGACTCCTCACAACAAACAATGTGGAGCCGCGGAACCGGCGAGCATTGAATGAATGAATGAATTAGTATGGACGAAGCCGAGAGCAGCTGGAGCAGCACTCGCTCAGATTGAGACTCTATGGTAGGGGTGGGGAATCTCCGGCCTCCGGGCCGTATACGGCCCGCGAGACAATTTGGTACGGCCCTCGAGGTAATTTATAAACACACGCAAAAAATAAAAAAATTAAAGAAATCTAGACCGCAAAAAAATTAAACAAGCGAGTGCCTGTTTTTCCTGGCCAAGGTCAGGGTCCTTGAACACAACACGAGCCTAACGTGTCATCACGTGGTATATGTCTCGACTGACAGGGGTGCAGTTCTGACGGAGAGCACCAGAAAGCCACTCCAGCACTTCAGAAATTGCAGTACCGATAAATCCATACACATGCCGCAGTTTCTGCGTGTCTGTGTCTTTAGTTGAAAGCCCAGTGGCGATCTGCTCATCTGTCATACTGATCAGACAGTCAATAACTGTGTTGTTATCATTAGCATCTGGTTAGCTAGCTATGCTAACGGATATAAGAAGCTTTTTCTACAACCAGTGAGGTAAAGGCACATCTTTATATGATCATTATAGTTATAAAAAAAATAAGAGAATAAAGTAAACAGGTATAAAATACTATATGACAGTTATTAATAAAGAAGAATACAGTTTGAAAGGGGAGTGATTTGTCAAATATCCATAAATTAAAAGAAAATCTGTTTACAGTTGTGTTTGGGTGTTGAGAGATGTGTCCATAGATCTCCTAATGTTGCTCTCAAAGTGCACCAGATGTTTAACTTCAACATTTAAAAAAAATCTTCCCAGGGGAGCACGCCACACCCTGCACGTGCATGCATACGCGAGTCATGGTGAGATATCTGGATTAAGAGGTTGCTTTTTCTTTGCACAGAATGAAATGAATGCGCTGTGATTTTAGTTTTTTTAAGCAGAGGTCAATAACTTGTACGGCCCTCTGAGGATATTGTAAAAATTGAAATGGCCATTGAGAGGAAAAAGGTTCCCCACCCCTGCTCTCCGGCGTCGGCGTATGAGCATTTAAACGAGTTTTACGTTAAAGTCAGTACTGACTCAGACGGAAAAAATCAAACGTTTGCCTGTAAACTGTGTCCGCCCGGTTTGAAAAAGCAAGTCCGTACATCGACGGCGTCGACAACAAACCTTAAACGGCACATTGAGAATAAGCACACGACTAGCCTTTCACGGTATGTGTGAGTGGCGAATAAAAAAGAGAGCCAAAACAGATCCACTACCACCCAAATCCCATTAACATCGTACAGGAGACAAATAATAGCTCGCAGCAACGTATTGAAAAAAGAACTATAAACTATAAATTAGTTCATTTTTGAAACCATGAACTTTAGTTCAACATTTTGAACTATGAACTATGAACTGAACTAGTTCATTTTAAAATTTGTGAACTGTGAACTGAACTAGTTCATGTAGAAAGTGAACTTTCCCAACACTGTATGGAGGGGACTTTGACAGAGGATTACTCACAAAGTACACAGTAAAAGTACTTCATTTCATTTCTGGTAGAAGTCAAACTAGGACCGAGTCCAAGAGTGTCAGTTTTATTAAGAACTTGTGGTAAAGAATATTTGTATCACTCATTGAATATAGCAGGGAAAAAAATGAAGAGCAGCTGATTTGAAAAAACAAACTCGAGAGACGGCTGAGTGACCGCAGTGCAGAATCGCTGTATAGTTTACATCTCCTAACAATGTTGTCCATTTCAGACATAGGCTTATTATATTTACAGCCCTTAGTAAATCCATTTTCTGGGCTCAAAATGTGTCTTGGTCGTTTTCGTTGTGATCGCTAAATTCACCTTGTTTATAATATTATCACCGTTCCAAGCAAACGAGTGCTTTTGTTTTGAAATCACTTCCGTGAGTTTGGCCCCTCGCTCCAATGACCATTAGACCATTTAGTAAGGTAACAGCAAAAAGGCCTCTCAGACGCTCTTCCGTTTACTTGTGTAATAAAGAAAAACAAATAGACGGTAAATACACGGATTAAGAGGCTCTTAAGATGCGAAACACATCATTTTATTTAATATAAAAAAGGAGAAAAGGTGTGCACATTTCTGTAGTTTTTAACATGTTGATGAGGAAACATGTGACGCAGTGAAAACAGTGTGGCGTATTGATACACCAATAACATGTTAGTAGGATACATTTTCTGTTGATTTGAATTAGAATGTGAACCTCTTAGCTCATTATGTTGTAGGCTTACATTCTTACACATACTTACATACACACTTATCTTACACGTCACACCTTTATCTTTACTATAACTGTTGAGCTTGTTACAGTCATGTGTTATGCTTAATGCCAATGAAACAAAAACTATGCTTTACATGTGTTTAAAGGTTGCAGCACATTTAGAAAACCAAGTTAAATGGGAGTTATTGTTTAAAAAAGGAGCCAAAAACATTTGACTGGAGGCAACATTTTTCATTCCCACCAAAGTTGAAATGCACGAAGACTAATACTGTCCAATCACTGTTTCATCTCACAGAGCAGACCTCAGGGGTGGAACAATAAACAAACCATAACATCATGAAGGTTTTTAGGAAGTGTGTGTGTGTGTGTGTGTGTGTGTGTGTGTGTGTGTGTGTGTGTGTGTGTGTGTGTGTGTGTGTGTGTGTGCTCCCTGCTTTTTCCCAGGCGTGAGACTTTTATGCTAGCTACTGTAGCTGACAATGAAGCAGAGACACACCAGCAGGTGAACAGATTACACACACACACACACACACACACACACACACACACACACACACCCACACACACACACACACACACACACACACACACACACACACACACACACACACACACACACACACACACACACAAACACACACACACACACACACACACACTTTCTGGCTCTTGTATGTAAACAGTCTGGCTTCGCAGGAATAACACTAGCAACAGCAACCTTTTATTCTTGCAGATTCAACCATATTTGTGGGTTTCAAGAGTATTATCTGTGCGTGGCAAGTGAAAAATGGACGACAAGGTAATAACAGTTATTAAAAGCCTTACAGATTTGTTCTAATCATACCGTATTTAAAGGTCTAAATGAACATTGTCAACAGCATCATTAACTTTGCTGATGACACCAATGTCATCGGCCTGACCACGACAAGACGGCGTAGAGAGGGGAGGTCAAAGCCCCGACATCTGGGTGCCAAGACAACAACCTCCAGGTCAATGTCAGCAAAACATAGGCAGCGACAGGGAGAAGCCCTCCTCATCACCATCAATGAGACTACAGTGGAGAGTCAGCAGCTGCAGGATTATTTGGGTCCTCCAACTGCAGCACGTAACACGGTTTAGTGCGGCCCGGCCCGTTTTGTTTTGCTTTTCCACTAGGGGTAGTACCGGCTCACGGGTACGTTTTCACTATTTTCTGGCCCTCCAAAATCGAGGTTCTTACCGAGCCAACAACTGAGCTGAATATGCTAAACTAGTGACGTAAACACTCCCGACTGCTGATTGGTCAGAGAGAATCGTCACAATTCTTGGGCGAGACAAGCACCATTTTTAAAACAGACGAGCTACCGTCAACAAATCCATAAAGAAATGGCAGCAACAACAAAAACACGCCGTGGTCGTTTGACGAGGTACAGACGTTACTCCACCTCGTTGCGGATGAAAAAATACAGCGGGAGCTCGACGGCGCAACGCGAAAACGACGCCTGGACTCGGCAACGGCCATGCAGGATGGTAAGTGTTTGCTAACGCTCTGTTCTTTGCTTGAAAGCGTTGTGTCCCTATCTATTGTACAGCTCACTTCTAACAAACAAGCCTATTTTATCCTTACATTTATGTTCGACAACCCATGCTTTTATTGAACCCCGAAGGGCTACGGTTAGCACAGATAGCATTAGCTAGAGCTATTGTTTGCTAACACCATATTATTATTATTATTATATATATATTAGGGCTGTCAGTCGATTAAAATATTTAATCGCGATTAATGGCATAATTGTCCATAGTTAATCGCGATTAATCGCACATTTTTGATCTGTTCTAAATGCACCTTAGAGGAATATTTTTCAAGTTTTTAACACTCTTATCAACATATGAGTGGACAAATATGCTTTATGCTAACGTTTATTATCATTTGAACAATGAAAAATATTCTCATGAATATTAAACACAACAACCTGGAACCTCTCTCATACAATACAAATGGTGTGTGTGTGTGTGTGTGTGTGTGTGTGTGTGTGTGTGTGTGTGTGTGTGTGTGTGTGTGTGTGTGTGTGTGTGTGTGTGTGTGTGTGTGTGATGGAGGCATATGCTCGAACGGGAGCTGCCTGGACACTGCAATCATGTTGCGCACACTATCCGTGCTGAGTGTGCGAACTTCTCCTACAATGTCCCGCTGTCTGGCTTCCTGCATAAAGTCAAGTGCTCGGCGCAGTTGTCGGCGAAATGTCGCTCCTCTGTTTTCATTGAAACAGCTCCTTATATCCGTTAGCGCAGCTAGCTAGCACCAGATGCTAACAACAACAATACACGTAAGGTCTCTCTCTCGCTCGCACGCGCCACACATACACACACCCTCCCGGTCCTCCCGATAGCCAGTCGGTGCCTGCCGGTGAGCGTGGAAGTGTGGTCTGCCGCAGGCTGTCAGCATCAGCTTGTAGATGGTATTTTAAACTACGGGGCGGCCGAGGACAAAAAATACACATGCGTTAATCGCGTTAAAATAATTAGTGGCGTTATTAACGCGTTAACTTGACAGCCCTAATATATATTACATGTTACTTGTTAGACACTTTTATCCAAAGCGACTTACATACTGTGGACAATCCCCGGGCGCCGTTCAAAATGGCAGCACACTGCTCCTAACACTAGGATGGGTCAAATGCAGAGAAACAATTTCCCCACGGGGATTAATAAAGTATATCAAATCAAAAAAAAATAAACAAAAAAAATCAAAATCGCCACAGGAGCAATTTGGGGTGAAGTGTCTTGCCCAGGACGGCTAGAGTTGTTGTTGTTATTTAATATTGTGCTGCAGCAGTTTGTGGAATTAACAAGTCATGTATGCTGTTCTAGATGCCATTGTGACTAGCAAGGAGGAGTCCCGAACAATGAGTGATGGCAGTGCTCCAGAGCACCGTTCAGTTCGAGCACCAGCAACACAGACAGCCAGTGCAACTCAGTCTTACGGCATTTTGTGTTATTTAATCTATTGATTCGTGTTCACCAACATGATTTTCCCCTTTTCTTCGTGTCACACAGAACGATTTTTAAAGCAATATATTTCTATTGGTAGTGTGTTTCTTGCCTGCACCACATCTTTTTGTCCGGTCGGGTCTTGGAAGACCGGAAGCTGTGGGGTTCATAAAAACATGTTCTTACTCAATAATAGGGGACAATTATTGTTTTTATTTTAAATCGTATAATGTCTGACTTTTTTTGCCGTCCGCGAGGAAAATAAATGGGGCTCAGAGCCTCAGGATACTGAAATCTGTATTTTTTCAATCTTTTTTTCCTTCTAATTTGTTATTCTTTTCAAAATAACACACTGTTATTTACTCAACAATAACACACAATTATCCTTGTTTTATTTATTTGTTTAATTCTATAATCTCTGGCTTTTTTGGCGTCCATCAGGAACTGAATTTCAAAATAAAATAACCGGAAACAGACGTAGGCCTATAAGGGACATTTCGAGCATCATTGCGATACAAAACTCATGTACACACCCACTGAACAAGATCCTCAGCTATGGTTTAAGCTCGGTGAATGGATGTTTTAGCCGCAATGCACGTTGGGATATGGTATAAATGCGATATGAAATCCTAAAAAAAAATTCAGAGTTTAGGATGGCCGAAGACACTACACTACCCATAATCCTCAGCTATCGTTGCTTGACAAACCCCGTGATTAATCTTCAAGCTCTGGGATTGGATGTTGGAGTGGCAGTGCGCCAAGGTTACGCAGAGTGTCAAACAGCACTTTGAAATGGAACGAAACCACGGAAGACTATCCAAAACTGGCACCTCCTCCTATTAATATCTTTGTACATCCAGTACTAAACTGTTTTATTGTAGAGATCACTTACAGTATCTTCTTGATTTTTTATATTCTATATTTTTATCATTGACCTTCTACTTTCCCCCTATTTTGTATGTACTCTTAATATGTTTTTCATCAAATATAACATATTAAAAAAATAATTCAATAACGTGCTTTAACCACTAGGCGGTGCACACAAGGTACACACAGCATACAATTCTGTGACGGCCCCTAGGCCTTAGACTCAGGTCCCTGGTTATCCACTCCCCAAATCAGGAGAGATTGCTGACACCTGATTTGGGTTGACTGCTCAGCTACAAGTATGGGTGCCTGAGCAGTCAGTCTTTCTCTCCTCTTGGGTAGCTTGGCTCTACTGGACCTTGGTTTGTTTGTGCTTTCGTTATATACTGATGCATGTTCACACACCCACACACTACACACATAACTGATTAACTGACTTAATAGTTAATTTAGTTTCTTTAAATAAATGCACTTCAATTGGATGAATCATGTGTGGTCTCCTTCCTAGAGCCAGGGCGTGACATGGGGGCTCGTCTAAAGTCAAAAGTCAAATTTTGACATACATTTTGTTGGTATGAATTTTCTGTGCTAATTTAGGTTGGTGTATCACACATGGATGTAGTTGTTTTGGAGAGCTTTATTATAATCTAGTTTGGGCCAGTTTTCTTTGAGGTAAATATGCTAAATGTTTGGTGTGGCATGTGACTGGTGTTCTCCTCTGTGAGGCCAAGCAGCAGGTTCTAATAGAGAGTCTGTTGTCGGGGTTGGGTTTAGTGTGACAGAGAAAGTGGCTAGAGCAGTTGTCTCGGGATCACGTCCATGGTTTCTTGTGGGGTCGCTGTGTATACAGTTGCTTTCCAGTGCCACTGGGTTTCAGTGAATAAATACCCGCCACAAGTATCTGTACGAGTTTAGTCAGATAAGGGACATACTCTAATTAGTTAGTTGAGCATGGGGAGTCACCAGTTGTTGTTGCCACTAGTTGCATAGTGTAAAGGTTCGGTGTATGTTACCTCAATGTGGTTATCTAGGTTGCTAGATTTTTGTGGTTTGATATGGCTAACATTGTGGAAGATTTTGTTCAGTGTCCCTCGGCTGAGTTGTTGGAGCAATGTACAAAGGAGCAGTTGGTGAAGATTGCTCATTATTACTCTGTTGATTTTGATTCCAAGCAAACAAAGGAAACCCTGAAAAGTGTTATAAAGGCTCATTTGCTAGACTGTGCGGTACTGATGGACAGGGGAGGTAAGAGCATGGTCACTAATTATGTGTCTGGCTTGACATTTGAACAACAGGAACAATTGTTGATTTTGAGGTTAGAACAAATGAAACTGGATTTGGAACTGCAAAAATTGGCTTTGATTAGGGCAGGTAAAATGTCTGCATCGGCATTGAATGAGGAACTTGTAAGTTCACGCTTTGATGTTGCAAGTAATTTACTGTTGTTGCCAAAGTTTAATGAAAATGATATAGACACTTTTTTTTGTCTGTTTGAGCGTGTTGCTGATTCAAGGGGCTGGCCTGATGAGGACAGAACTTTAATGTTGCAGTGTGTGTTTACAGGTAAAGCACAAGAAGCCTACTCCGCTTTATCTTCTGATGCCTGTAAAGATTATGATACGGTGAAATCGTCTGTTTTGAAGGCTTATGAGTTGGTGCCTGAAGCGTACCGCCAACGTTTTAGAGACTGGCGAAAGAGTGGTAACAAAACACATGTGGAATTTACACGGGATTTGATCTTGCATTTCAAGCGCTGGTACTCTTCTTCTGGTGTAAAAAACATTGGATCAGTTATGTGATTTAATCATTCTGGAGCAGTTGAAACAGTCGGTCCCTGAGAACATTGCAACCTATATTAATGAACATAAAGTCACATGTCCTAGGGAGGCAGCAGTACTGGCTGATGAGTATGTGTTGACGCACAGGCGCATCTTTGGTGAGCGTTATGAAAGGAATGAATCTCAGAAAGCAGGATCTTTGTCCCCAAAGTTTGCACAGCATCCTAATGGCACAAGCAATGCAAATGTGTGTAATTATTGCCATCAACAGGGTCATTGGAAAAAAGAATGTCCTTTGCTAGAGGGGAAAAGCAACAATTTTCGTGTGAAGTCAGTTGGTTTGGCTACAACTGTTCATAATCCCAGAGTTGGTGAAACAGAAGTCTTGGCTCCATTGCAAATGCAGGGTAAGGCAATTGATATCTCAGAGGTTGAGTCGGGTTATGCTTCGTTTATGTCTGACGGTTTTGTAACCCTAGTTGGGAGTGACAAGAAAGTTCAAGTCAGGATTTTGAGGGACTCAGGCGCTTTGAATACTTTGGTGAGGGAGGCCATCTTGCCTTTTTCTCCAGATTCAGACATGGGGCGCTGTGTTCCAGTTCGAGGGATTGGTCTGCAATCCATTTCTGTGCCTGAGCATAAACTGTTTCTGTCCTGTGATTTGGTCCAGAGAGAAGTGGAGGTTGGTGTTCGTCCAGAGTTGCCCGTGACTGGAGTGGACATCATTTTGGGAAATGACCTGGCAGGTGGTCGTGTTTGGCCAGATCATGCAAAGCCATTCAGGGGTAACAAAATAAACATTGCAGGAAAGAGTTTTCATGTTAGAGGCGAGGACTGGTTTTGTCCGATAAGTGTGGAATGATGAACTTTGCTAGAAGAAGCAGTTGTTACAGATGTGGCAGGAAGAAACCCATGAGGGCACAGATGATGATAGCTGGAGGAACAGATAGTTGGAAAACTCTGGCTGGGAAGGGCAGGGGTCTCTTCAGTGTAAATGATTGGAAGTGCAAAACATGTGGCAATGTCAATTGGGCTAGAAGGTCAGAGTGCAACATTTGTAACACACGGAAGTATGTGAAAGAGAGCTACAGTAACCTCTTTGGGTAAGATGGGGCAGGCAAGGGGAGCTTCGTCCCATTCTTCTTGAAGTGTTGGCCGTACAGGCATTCCCTGTTTCGTCCACTAAGCAGCAGTAGTTGCTTTTCCTGGGGTTAGGCTGTAATGATTGCGGGTTTTGTGCAAATTTCGGTAGTCACCTCAGGTACTTTTTGTCATAGTTCCTTCTTTGCCTCGTATCACTTTTGATAGGCTTATAATGCAGTTTGTATGTGCTCTGAAACGTGTTACTCGGATTTATGAATTGGAAAAAAATGTTGTGTCTAATGTTCTTGTTTTTGTTTCAGGATCTGAGGTGCTACCTCATTCTTAAGGGGGGAGGTGTGACGGCCCCTAGGCCTTAGACTCAGGTCCCTGGTTAGCCACTCCCCAAATCAGGAGAGATTGCTGACACCTGATTTGGGTTGACTGCTCAGCTACAAGTATGGGTGCCTGAGCAGTCAGTCTTTCTCTCCTCTTGGGTAGCTTGGCTCTACTGGACCTTGGTTTGTTTGTTCTTTATTTATATACTGATGCATGTTCACACACCCACACACTACACGCATAACTGATTAACTGACTTCATAGTTAATTTAGTTTCTTTAAATAAATGCACTTCAATTGGATGAATCATGTGTGGTCTCCTTCCTTTGTCCGTCCTTGAGCCAGGGCGTGACATAATAACTTTTCCATGTATAACATCTGAAGATGTGTAGTTTTATTCATGTTTTCCCATAATTTTACAGGATATTGCTATATTATTTCACATGTTTTACTTCTACACATTAATATCCGATTTGTAAAACATCACAGACAGAAAGGTATATCCGTCATTTAATGGTAAGCTATTGAAATTCTGAATCCATAGATGTGTCTCTGTTACGATGTGAGGTGCAGGTGAAAGAACGATACGTGGAGAGAGGGTTTTCTTGCAAAAAATAAACAGGCGTTTTATTCTTAGCCTTCCACATTATTCCACAGAAACACAAACTTTATGCCTGGTGCTGCATTCACCAGCAAGGAACAAACACAAAAACGAATGCCCCCTTCCCCTCTCTTCCCAACCACATTTATAGGAGACGGCCCGCCTTCCCACTCCAACCTGGCCAATCAGGTCATGGTTCTGAAAGCGGAGTGAAGGCTTAAATACAAAATTAAACACTGTTGTCTACCTTTAATACAACCCTAAAGGCTTAAGTAAATTCATTATTGCATCGCCATAAATATTATATCTTCAAGAACAACAAGGTCTGCTTAAAACGGATAGTTTTTAACCTAATTGACACTCATAAAATCACACATTTCCTGACCAATCGCGTCCAAGACTCCGCCTAATCATACGGCACATATAAGCGAGTACTTTGGAGGCGTGCTCCCCCTTTGAGCACTGGGACAAGATGGCCTCCAGGTCTGAACAAAGGAAATGGTGATTACTTGGTGCTTGTGTTTTACAGACTGATAAACGAATTTAGACTCATTTTATTAGTTTGTCTATGTAAACTGTTTTTATAACTTTAACTGAAATAAAGGCAACTCAGAAAAAAACATGTAGGCCTACTACCTTTCTTAACAAACAAATAGTTAAGACCAACATGTTAGTGAGGGAGTGTGTGCGCTTCCTCACAGTCGCCCACCCAAAACCCTGCCCTGACTATTCTTTCAACTCAGTATTTACATTCTTTAATTCAAAGAAAATCAGTGATATCTTTAAAAACTACAAGTCCTTTTCTATCAGCTGTGCACCGTTACTAATTACTAATACGTGGCCACGTGTTAATAATGCGTGGCCACGCGTTAATAATGCGTGGCCACGAATTAGTTATTATGTTCCCACGCATTAGTAATTTGTGGGAACACAATTATTACGCAATAACTAAATCCAGATAGTCTATAGAAACTGATGACTGAGTGACAAGTCGTGTAAAGTTGGAACGATATTGGCAGATTCAGATTTCACGGATCAATAACTCATGAACAAAACGTTGTTCACACACAAATGACGTCTCCTAAGTACCGTGGTAAGGTTGACAACGAATTACAATCACATTTTGATCAAAAAAAGCCAATACGTGCTGTCCTCCAAACTGGAGACATTACATTGGTCTCTATCTGCAGCCGGAGAAGAAATGAGTGCTCAGGGACCGTCTGCAAAGTGCAACTCCGAAAAATAATATTCAATCACTTCACTATTATACAGTATATTTCTACCAAACTCACTACACACATCAATGGATATAAAAAAAAAATTATAATCTCTTTTTTTTTTTAAACACCTTGAATTTCAGGGGGGCGGGGCTCTGTTGGCAGGAAACAATGGTAGGGGAAACACTGCACTTGGTCTGCGGCGGCGACTTTGCAAATTGTATAACTTCTGAAATACACATAAAAAAGCATACATATTAATAACGCGCTAACGCAATAAAAAATTAACGCCACTAATTATTTTAACGCGATTAACGCATGTGTATTTTTTTTCCTCGGCCGCCCCGTAGTTTCAGAGCGCATCGAGTTTAAAATACCATCTACAAGCTGATGCTGACAGCCCCGCTCCTGCTGCCCGCTTGTGGCAGACCACACTTCCACGCTCACCGGCAGGCACCGACTGGCCATCGGGAGGACCGGGAGGGTGTGTGTGTGTTTGGCCCGAGCGAGAGAGAGAGAGAGAGAGACCTTACGTGCATTGTTGTTGTTAGCATCTGGTGCTAGCTAGCTGCGCTAACGGATATAAGGAGCTGTTTAAATGAAAACAGAGGAGCGACATTTCGCCACAACTGCGCCGAGCACTTCACTTTATGCAGGAAGCCAGACAGTGGGACATAATAGGAGAAGTCAGCACACTCAGCACGGATAGTGCAACATGATTGCAGCGTCCAGGCAGCTCCCGTTCGAGCATAATATGCCTTGAGTTGCACATAGCTCCAACGGACGATCCATCCATCCATCCATCCATCACACACACACACACACACACACACACACACACACACACACACACACACACACACACACACACACACACACACACACACACACACACACACACACACACACACACACACACACACACACACACACACACACAATTTGTATTGTATGAGAGAGGTTCCAGGTTGAATTGAGGCGAATATTTGTAATGTTCAGAGGTTGTTGTTTAATATTCATGAGAATATTTGTCATTGTTCAAATGATAATAAACATTAGCATAAAGCATATTTGTCCACTCATATGTTGATAAGAGTATTACAAACTTGAAAAATATTCCTCTAAGGTACATTTAGAACAGATCAAAAATGTGCGATTAATCGCGATTAACTATGGACAATCATGCGATTAATCGCGATTAAATATTTTAATCGACTGACAGCCCTAATTTTAATACATAAAAGTGGTAGCTAAAATGAATTAAATACTTGAAACACTCGCCATATAGTGAGCGTGACCCTACACACATTGTTAGTTAGCGAACGTTAGTAGCGTTGTCGTTTTGAAGTGATCAGAGTCATCTTGTCGTCTCTGTTGCGTTGTAGGATTGCCCAAACTCTCCCGTTAGCTGTATTTTACGCAGCGTCGCTCCGCCCGCCGAACAGCCGATCGCCCGCCTACACTGCGTCGTTACAATAGTTACTACCCCAGTTACTAACTGTAATGGAAACGCAGCTTAAAGTGAGCCTGGCCTACCAAGGCCAAACCCGGCTGCTGCAGTGGAAAAGCGCCATTATTCAGTGTTTTTCAAACTTTTTTGAGCTGCAATAGCATTTTTACATTAACCCAAAAACGTACAAAATGACACGATGTAGCGTACAGTATATAATGAGAATTTAATAACAACTCTCTCAATCTGGCTATGAGTTCAGCACAAGTAGCTTTGAGAGATCTCTCAGACACCATTGTGTTTTTTCTCATAACAGTTACCTGTTAATCAGTTTGTTTACTCAGGCAAATAAAAAAGTCCCTGTTTATTTATTTTGAAGTGACGAGTGTTTAGTTTGGAGATGATATTTAATCTAGTTTGGGACCAAGGCACTGTTGGATTTAATTTGCAGCATTTCATAATATTAGTCATAGCAGCAGGTTTGATTACATCACTAAATGTAATTTGCCGGTAAAAGTAAGACACAGCTGGCTCAAAATATGATGGAAATAATTTGACCTTTCTCAGTAATTGGATGGAGTAAAAGCCTGTGTCTATTTTCTCCCTATTTCCTAGAAATATACCGGGATTTATCATTCAACATTTGCTTAAGTGAGTCGTGAAGATGGAAAAGCCATCCCCTAAATGTGGACACCATGGAAAGATGGTCACAGCCATGTTAATACAGCAGCACCGCACACAGTGAGCAGAGTGCTAAGTAGCTAGCTTTGAGAGCTCTCTCAGACACCTTTGTGTCTTTTTTGTGTTTTGTTTTGAAGTGACAGGTGTTTCCTTTGGAGATGATATTTAAGCTAGCTTGGAACCAAGGCACTGTTGGATTTTATTTGCAGCACTTCATAATATTTGTTGGAACGATTAAGTAAGATTGGACAACTTCCCAAGGCACACCTGGCGATCTCTCGTGGCAAACTGGTGTTCCACGGCAGAGTGGTCTAAAATCACTGCTGTAAATTAACATTTTTACTTCTTCCATAGAGATATTATATTAACTTCTGCTGTATTTACCTGGTTGCTCACTAACACACGTTATGTCTGAAATAATATTTAGTAAATTAGGTTTATGTCCTTTCTAACTCGTTTTTATATTTTATACATTTTAATGAGTACTTCTAGAAGGAGCCTGAGAAATTAGAATCTCATTTGGTCTTGGGCTCACAGGCGATGGAGTTAAATGACAGTTTATTTAAAGGGGAGTCCTACAGACAGAGAAAAACAAGGTACTCCTAGCACACAGAAGGCAGTCTATGTGGATGACCAGTGTTTGCAGCTATAACCAATTGAACCTATAATACGCACATCAAAAACAGATATTTTTTGCATACCACAAAAAGCTGCTTTCCAAGTTACAAACTTTTCCCGTATAGTACCTGCTGCTGAGGATCTGAATCACCACAGAGGAATCACCGCATCACATTTGTCCAACATCTTAAGATGGAAACTTTGCAGGCTCCTGTCTCACCCACAGAAACTTGAAGAGTTTCCATTAAACACACACATAAAGCCAAACCATCTGAAGCCTTATTGAAATCTGCCTTGATGGCCACTGTTTGTATAAATATCTAAGGATATGAAGTGGTAAGATGAAGTTAGAAACATGTCTACCTATACTTTTGTGAAACTGAAAATTAATGGATGTAATATTTGTTTAACATTTTAAATTCTAAATTCCCCAGGTTTCCAAATGTCTCACCACGGGCTTATTACTCTTGCAACATATTTTTCAGACCTTGGCATCCCTCTTTCTGAAGAGAACACATCTGGTACAAGTACCTCCACCACATATCTAGGTATCAGTTTGGACTCAATGTCCTTCCAGGCTTCTCTACCCTCATAGAAAATACAACACATAACTATGCCCAGGTCTATGCTGGCAGACTAAACCAAATACCAGCTAGCCTGCTTTGGACTCCTCAATTATACCATTTGCATAATTCCACAAGCAACATCTTTCCTGTCCAACCTTTGAATAATATCCCCCCTTTCTCCATGAGTTGTATAGAGGATGCATGGAAAACTTGGAAATGCGTCTTTGGCAAGATGTCCTGTCATCCTGGAAAGGCAACTCCTTCACTCCGACTTTATCATCAAGCATGAAGATATTAAACTCTTCATGGATGAAGCTGGAACGGAGGGGGATGGTTTTCTTCCTTGCAGCCACGTGTGATACTATAAATAAAGCTGAACTTCCTACTGCAATGACCCTAACCAACGACCATGCTTCAGCAGTTTCCATTTCTTGTCATATTCGGTCTACATTTCCACCAATAGTTAAGAAAAACTACAAGCCTGGATTGGTAATACACTTTACCACGGAACCTTTCAAAACATTGGCAGGTATACTTTAGAAAGATTGCTTTTGTGGTGTATTAAGGAGAAGGACACCGCTATGTCGTTCACATCCTTACTCCACGTTGAACTTCACCTTCAGACTGCGCATGCGCACTACAACAGGTTAACCAGGACCATATTCACTGAGGTCCAAAAAGCACCAGTTTGCCTTGTAACATAATAAACATTATGTAGTCAATATACCACATTATAATAATAATACATTACATTTATAAAGCGCTTTTCCTGGTGCTCAAAGCACTTACAAGCAAGTAAAACTAAATAACAATAAAAGTAAAAAGTGCTAAGCTAGGTGGAATAAGGGTGAGGGGTTAGTGAATTAGGAGTTGAAGGCAAGAGTGAAAAGGTGAGTTTTGAGGGATTGTTTGAATGATGTGAGAGTGTTGGCGGATCTGACGTGGCTGGGGAGGGAGTTCCAGAGTGTGGGGGAGGCTTCTGCGAAGGCCCTGTCACCCCAGGTCCGGAGCTTTAATAATAATAATAACTTGGATTTCTATAGCGCCTTTCATGATACACAAGGTCGCTTTACAAGGAAGAACAGGAGTATAAACAAACATAACAAAACAAAAGGCAGTCAGACGAACAGTTTAGACCAGGGGTCTCCAACACGTCGATCGCGAGCTACCGGTAGCTCGCGGGCAGCTTTTCAGTAGCTCGTCGCTCGATTATCGATTATAGCGTAGTAACGTTGCTTCTTGATTTTTCGGCCACGGCCGGACAATAACGTTTTTTTATTTTAGAATTCTTTCTGTCACACGAATATAAAATTGGTCGGTGACGCAGAGATCAAGGAACAGACGTGACAGCGGCTGGGCGACAGACACCACACACGGAGCAGTCTGCTTTCTCCAGTAGCACCAGTCAGAACCAACAGCAGAATGACCCGCTCTGAATCAGGCCGTGTCGCTGCGGCTCAGAGACACAGGGAGGGATTTGTGTTTTTGAAAAACACTCGTTATCGTAATGTCAGGTTTTTGGTGGATTTAATCAAGTCTTGGATTGCAGAGTATGAATGTCCTCTTGCTATTTTCAGTTGATAAATACGCGTGGACAGTTTGTGAAGGCAGGAGGAAAGCTTCCGCGATCACCGTCTCCTCTCCGTTCCTCCAAGCCCCGCCCCCTCCTGAAAATAATGAGCGACAGGCTGACAGTGACCCGAAAGAAACTTTATTATTCACTTAATCACTGAAATATAATGAAGCTAACTTAATCTCATACATTCATGGGATTCATGTAACAGTAAGACAGAGAATGTAAGTGTGCACCCACATGCACTATTTTTGTTTTTATAATGCTGTTGTAAATACTCCTGTTGTGTTCAGACTCAAGTCATGTGTGTGATGCCACATTCAGGACATGCAGTGTCCTTTTTTTTAACAGAAGACCGTGGCTTGAAGCTGCAGCTAGACCGCAGAAGTATTAGTTTTTTGTTTTTGAGGATGGAAAAATGTCACACACAGATATAGGGAGGCTAGACCTATACAATTGATTAATTATGGTTTATAATTTCATGTCAACACGAAGAAGAAGAAAATATGGCTGCACTGTTCGGTGTCAATCCTGTGGAGATGGAGGTTATAAATCTCCAAAATCATGTTCAGCTTAAGTCTCAGCAAAACTCACAACATTTCTGGAGCCTTGTAGACTCAGACAACTATAAGAACATTCACCAAGCAGCACTGAACCTGTCTGCTTTATGTGGTTCATCCCTTTGTGAAGCAGCTTTTTCTGGCATGAATGAAATCAAAATACAGAACAAGACCGACTGATGAACATGTAAATGACTCTATTAGTGAACCTAAGTGGGTCCAGCATACACCTCTATGGTAGACTGACTCCATGCAGCGCCATTCATCTCACTGACTGTAAAAAAGAGTGAATGCACTTATTTTACACGTGCCATTGATGCTTGCAAGGTGGTGATTAAGGCGATGTATTTACTATGTGGGCCATACTAAGAAGTGAAAACATTGTATTTTTCTCTTGGACATGTATGTGAATCTTCAGTGATGTACTTACTATGTTGTCCATATTAATATGTTAGAAATTGTCGTTTTCTTGGACTTTGATGTGAAGTTAAGATTTTAGATAAGCTTTAGGTATTGCAATTTCACACAATAGTAGCTTAATTCAACTGATGAGTGCTATGTGAATAAATGTAAGCGATGCGATGCAAGTAGCTCTTGGGCACTTTCATTTTTTCAAAGTAGCTCTCAGGTGGAGAAAGGTTGGAGACCCCTGGTTTAGACAGACAAAACATCAAATAGATTTGGGGCCAAAGTCCTTGGCAGACAGATTGTTACGATGCGTGAAGCAGGTAGGACCCAAATGCAGATTTACGTGAAATTCCTTTATTTCAAGGCTATAAGGACAATGACAGAACAGAACACTCACCGTGGACAAGCCAATACACAAGACAACCCGACAAAGAGAGACAGAAAACCCAGAACTTAAATACACCCAGGACTAATCACATAAACACGAGACAGGTGAGGAGGGAGGAGAAAACACATAGGTACCAGGTGAACACAATTGGGTAGTCAGAGAGGGAAACCGACAGAAAGGAAACAGGCAGGAAACGGGGGTGAACACTTTACAAAATAAAATAGGAAACCCAAAGATAGAAAAGGACACGAAAAATACCAACAGACAAATCCTAACAGTACCCCCCCCTCAAGGGACGGATCCCAAACGTCCCAAAACAAAAAACAAAAATCCAAAAACTCAAGCAGGGTGGGTGGAGGGGGTCCGGAGGAGGGACGCATCACTAAGCCACCAGGGTGGGAGGAGGGGGTCAGGAGGACAGGACTGAACTGACCGCCCAGGGGCACGGCAGAGAACCAGGAAGGGGTCTCGGGCGGACGGCCCGGGGGCAAGGCAGAGGACCAGGAAGGGGTCTCGGGCGGGCGGCCCGGGGGTAAGGCAGAGTCCAAAAAGGGGGACTCGGGCGGACGGCCCGGGGGCAAGGCAGTGTACCAGGAAGGGGTCTCGGGCGGACGGCCCGGGGGTAAGGCGGAGTCCAAAAAGGGGGACTCGGGCGGACGGCCCGGGGGCAAGACAGAGTCCAAGGTGGGGACCATGGAGGGGCGAAGGCAGCGGCAGGAAGAGTCAGGGGGCCGGGCCCGAGGGCGAAGACCAGACAGCTCCGCAGGCCGGGCAGGAAGGCGCTGACGGGACAGCGCCGGAGGCCGGGCATGACCCGGTGTCGGAGCTGGTGGGACAGGCCTCGGCAGGATCCCCCACGGAATAGGACCAGGAAACGGGATTGGCAGGACCCCCGGCAGGAGAGCAGTCGGCGGGGCCTCCAACAGCACAGGACAAAGGGCTGGCAGGACCCCCGGCAGGAGAGCAGACGGCGGGACCCCCAACGGGACAGGACAAAGGGCCGGCAGGACCCCCGGCAGGAGAGCAGTCGGCGGGGCCTCCAACGGCACAGGACAAAGGGTTGGCAGGACCCCCGGCAGGAGAGTAGTCGGCGGGACCTCCAACGAGACAGGACAAGGAGCTGGCAGGACCCCCGGCAGGAGAGTAGACGGCGGGACCCCCAACGGGACAGGACAAAGGGTTGGCAGGACCCCCGACAGGAGAGTAGTCGGCGGGGCCTCCAACGGCACAGGACTAAGAGTTGGCAGGACCCCCGGCAGGAGAGTAGGCGGCGGGACCTCCAACGGGACAGGACACAGGGTTGGCAGGACCCCCGGCAGGAGAGCAGTCGGCGGGACCTCCAACGGCACAGGACATGGGGTTGGCAGGACCCCCGGCAGAAGAGTAGTCTGCGGGACCTCCAACGGCACAGGACCTGGGGTTGGCAAGACCCCCGGCAGAAGAGTAGTCTGCGGGACCTCCAACAGCACTTCAGTAGGGACTTTAGATGGGACTAGAGAAGGGACTAGAGAAGGGACTAGAGAAGGGACTAGGAAAGTGACCTGAGGAGGGACTAGGGAAGGGACTAGAGAAGGGACTACAGAGGGGACTAGAGAAGGGACCAGAGGAGGAACTAGAGAACGAAACTCGAGAGGAGACGCGAGAGGGGAACTAGAGAGGGGACTTGAGGAGGGACTGAAGGAGGGACTAAAGGAAGGAACTGGAGAGGGGTCTCCAGAGGGGACTAGAGAAGAGACTAGAGGAGGGACTAGAGAAGGGAACTTGAGAGGGGACTCGAGAGGCGAACTAGAGAGGGGACTCGAGGAGGGACTAGAGGAGGGACCAGTGGAGGGACTAAAGGAGGGAACTGGAGAGGGGACTCCAGAGGGGACTAGAGGAGGGACTAGAGGAGGGACTAGAGAAGGGAACTTGAGAGGGGACTCGAGAGGCGAACTAGAGAGGGGACTCGAGGAGGGACTAAAGGAGGGACCAGAGGAGGGAACTCGAGAGGGAACTCGAGAGGGGACTTGAGAGGGAACTCGAGAGGAGACTCGGGTAGGAACTTGAGAGGAGACTTGAGAGGTGACTGAGAGGGAACTCGAGAGGTGACTTGAGAGGGAACTCGAGAGGAGACTCGAGAGGTGACTTGAGAGGGAACTCGAAAGGAGACTCGAGAGGGGACCTGAGAGGGAACTCGAGAGGAGACTCGAGAGGGGACCTGAGAGGGAACTCGAGAGGAGACTCGAGAGGGGACCTGAGAGGGAACTCGAGAGGAGACTTGAGAGGGAACTCGAGAGGGAACTTGAGAGGGGACTCGAGAGAGGACCTGTAAGGGGACTTGAGAGGTAGCTTGAGAGGGAACTGGAGGGGTGACTTGAAAGGAGACTCGAGAGGAGACTCGAGAGGGAACTGGAGAGGAAACTTGAGAGATGACTCGAGAGGGGACTTGAGAGGTAACTCGAGAGGAGACTCGAGAGGGAACTGGAGTGGTGACTTGAGAGAGTTGGTTCGCCAACAGAACACGGGGGGCTGGAGTCGGCCGGTATGCTGACTGGACTCGTGGAGCTGGCGTCGGCTGGAGAGCCAGCAGGAGACGAGGTGCCGGAGTCGGCCGGTATGCTGACAGGACTCGGGGAGCTGGCGTCGGCTGGAGAGCCAGCAGGAGACGAGGTGCTGGAGTCGGCCGGTATGCTGACAGGACTCGGGGAGCTGGCGTCGGCTGGAGAGCCAGCAGGAGACGAGGTGCTGGAGTCGGCCGGTACGCCGACAGGACACACGGGGAGCTGGCGTCGGCCGGAGACGAGGGGCTGGAGTCGAAACCATGGCTGTTGGGGCCAGGACTGAGGCTGGAACCATGGCTGCAGGGGCCGGCACTGGAGCCGGAACCATGGCTGTTGGGGCTCGGGCTGCTAGCCTGGCCTTGCGACGACTCCTCTTAGCAGCCGCCTGAATACTCCGTGGACCTCCATAAGCCAGACGAGTTCCGGAATACGACTCCTGGACAGGAGCAGGAACTGGGGCAGAAGCACGGGTTGACTTCAGGCGGAACCCACCAAGGCGTATGGTGCCAGATTGGGAATTGGGAGACATGGAGCTAGCATGCCTAGGGCTAGCAGGCCGGGAATCACATGCTTGAAGGAAGTCCAAAATCCAGTCAGGTAAGAACTCAACGAAACATGGTTTCTCTGCTGCCAACCGGAGCGCCTCTACCAGAGCGGCCCTCTTCTGCCGAACACTGGACGCTCCCTTCCACCAATCGAAGCAGCAAGCCAGATAGAAGGTTAAATGCTGCAATTCAACCTCCCATGGATCATCTGCTGGGTCCATTTGTGGTCGGGTTGTAATGTTACGATGTGTGAAGCAGGTAGGACCCAAATGCAGATTTACGTGAAATTCCTTTATTTCAAGGCTATAAGGACAATGACAGAACAGAACACTCACCGTGGACAAGCCAATACACAAGACAACCCGACAAAGAGAGACAGAAAACCCAGAACTTAAATACACCCAGGACTAATCACATAAACACGAGACAGGTGAGGAGGGAGGAGAAAACACATAGGTACCAGGTGAACACAATTGGGTAGTCAGAGAGGGAAACCGACAGAAAGGAAACAGGCAGGAAACGGGGGTGAACACTTTACAAAATAAAATAGGAAACCCAAAGATAGAAAAGGACACGAAAAATACCAACAGACAAATCCTAACACAGATGGGACTTGAGGGCCTTTTTGAAGTCAAGTGTGGGGATGTTGTGGATCTCCGCAGGGAGAGTGTTCCAGAGAGTGGGGGCTGCCATACTGAAGGCTCTAGCCCCGAAGGTTCACAGGTTGGTGCGGGGGGCCAGAGTCTGAAGACCGCAGGTTCCGGGGTAGGGCATGTGGGAAGAATAGCGAGCCAGCTAGCAGCTAGCACCATTAGCCTGGTAGAAACCGGACCTCGAACCTCAGCAGCGGTGATGGAAAACACCCCAGTTGAGATGGCAGGACTGAGGGAGGGTTCGTGGATAGTCCTGGGAGCGGGGCAGAGAGGAGCCCAATCAGGGTATTCCGGAGCGGGGATTCCACGGATAGCAGAGCATGACGGTGAGCTCGTTTGAGCTTTGTCCTGATGGGCTGCAGTAGGTTAGCTTCAGTAGACCTGAGGCGACGAGTGGGGGTGTGTTGTTGGATGAGGTCACAGAGGTAGTGGGGTGCAAGGTTGTTGAGGTGAAAAGTAAGATTTTAAAGTCAATGCGGTGTTTGATGGGGAGCCAGTGGAGGTCATGGAGGATAGGGGTGATGTGGTCGGAGCGTCGGGTGAAGGTGAGCAAGCGGGCAGCTGAGTTTTGGACATAATGATGTTTTTTTAGTGTGAATGCAGGTGATCCAAAAAGTATGCTGTTGCAGTAATCCAGCCGGGATGTTATAAAGGCATGGATCAGAGTTTCAGCAGCGGTCGATGAGAGGGAGGGTCTGATGCGGGCGATGTTCTTTAAATGGAAGAAAGCGTTTTTTGTGACCTGGTTGACGTGAGGGAGGAAAGTGAGGGTGGGGTCGAGGATGATGCCAATGTTACGGATGTGAGTGGAGGGGTGGACAATGGAGCCGTCCATGGTAAGTGAAACACCTTGGGTTGAGCGGGTAAGTGGGTTTGGGCCGATGATTATAAATTCCGATTTGTCACAGTTAAGTTTTAGAAAATTGTTTTACATCCAAATGTTAATGTCAGTAAGGCAGGTGCTGTGAGCTGGGAGTGTGTGGTTGGAGGATTTGTCCAATTCTGGAGGATGTAGATAATGAACAGAAGGGGACCAAGTACAGAACCCTGAGGGAGGCCATGATTGACGGGGGCTGTGGGGGATTTGGAGTTGTTAATGGAGATGAATTGATGTCTGTCAGAGAGATAGGATTTAAACCAGGAGAGGGCAGTAACGGTTATGCCAATGGAAGGCTGGAGGCGGTTGATGATGATGGAATGGTTGATCGTGTCAAATGTGGCTGTTAGGTCAAGGAGAATGAGAATTGAGAGGGAACCAGAGTTAGCAGAGAGGAGAATGTCGTTGGTGACCTTGAGTAGGGCAGATTCTGTGCTGTGGCGAGTATGGAAACCAGATTGAAAAGGTTCATGAAGATCATTGCAGTCCAGATGGGTTTTGAGTTGGGAGGCAACAGTTCGCTCCAGAATCTTTGACAGGAATGGGAGGTTAGAGATCGGCCGGTAGATATTGAGGGAATCAGGGTTGAGACCAGGTTTTTTGAGTATGGGAGTTACAGCAGCGAGTTTCAGAGCAGGGGGGACAAGTCCAATGGACAGAGAGGAGTTAATGACTGTGGTGATAAGATGAGTGAGTTGGGGGAGGCAGGCCTTGACAAGGGTGGAGGGCATGGGGTCCAGGATGGAAGTTGAGGTATTCATGCCGGTGACTTGGGCAACTATGTCCAGTGAGGTAATTTGTCTGAAGGCTGTAAAAAGGTGCTTTGAAGGAGGAGGGTAGGCAGGTTCAGGAAAAGGATGGGTGGTGGACGAGACGGAGGAGTTGGCAGTGGACGAGACGGAGGAGTTGGCTATGTTGCTGTGTATTATTTCAATTTTGCTTTGGAGGAATGAGAGGAAGGATTCACACTTTGAGGTGGTGAAGGAGTTGGAGATATTATCCATGGGGTTGAGGAGCTTGTTAATAGTAGACAAAAGGGTCTTTGGGTTATTGCTGCCAGATTGTATTACAGAGGAGTAGTGGAAGGAACGTGCACTGTTGAGGGCATCTTTGTACTGCTGTTGGTGCAGTCTATACATGTATTTGTGGATAGGGAGACCAGTTCGTTTAGCATGTCTTTCGAGCTGGCGACCTTTAGTTTTGAGGCAACGGAGATGATCTACCAGGGGGCCGAGTGAGTGAAAGAGACATACTTGGTTTTTATTGGAGCGAGTTGGTTGAGACAGGAGGAGAGAGCATTGTTGTAGGTGTTGACCAGGTCAGTAGGGGAAATATTCTGGGTGGAGTCAGGGATGGTGTCAGCCAGTAGGCAGGAGAGGGAGGAGGGGTGTATGGACTTGATATTCCGGAATTGCCGCCTTCTTTCATCTACGTAACATTGCAAAAATCAGGCATATCTTGCCTCAAACCGATTCAGAGAAACTAGTCCATGCATTTGTTACTTCAAGGCTGGATTATTGTAACTCTTTATTATCAGGGTGTACTAACAAGTCAGTGTTACGTCCCCACTAAGGTCTAGGGGACCTGGAGACAATAACACACCACAACCAATACTTATGAGGGAGTCAGCGTAAAGGTTGACAAAAGGTTTATTCCTTGAACAACCTAACTGAACAGAAGTTTAACAGAAATACTCTTTGTGTGAGGAGGAGGAGGAGGAGGAGTCAAAGGAGATTGTGCCAAACAAAAGAAATAAGCATAACAAAACCAGGCCTATCTCTACATCTATCCTTTGAGACCAAAACTCAAACAAAAACCCTCACTAACTAAACTACTCAAATCTGAACAAAACAGAATACAGGGGTGGCAACAATCCGCTAACCTAGTGTGTATTAACATTAGTTACCTACGTGATGAGAAATGTACAGGGTACCCCAGACTTACCTAACTCCCCCACCTCTCAACACACACAAAGGTTAGAACAAAGTAGAATGAGCTTCTAAACAAGGCAGTCAACTGCAGGCTCCTCAATCAGCAACAGGCCCAGGGTGAGAGTCACTTCAGCTAATTCAAAATGCTGCAGCACGTGTACTAGATTTCGGAAAGGGACCACATTACTCCAGTTTTGGCTGCCTTACACTGGCTGCCTATAGAACACAGGATATACTTTAAAGAGCAACTTGCAGGTTTTATTTTTTACTACATTTATGCTTAACCTTGCCTGAAAATTACAATTAAAAAAGTTAATGCAGGATTTGATATGTTTTACAAGACATAAGGGCAGGAATTCAGAGGGAAAGGAGTCGTTTTGAGCTCTGCTACTAAAAACTGCTTTTTTTAACGTCATACGTCAAACGCGTCATATTACGTCACATGGGGGAGCAACTTTCTCGGACTCCTTCTCTGCCCAATCCGCGGTAGTTGTGATTTAGTGAGCTGGTATTTTTTCGGTAATTTTACATTGCATTTCACCATTTTTAATCATGGTGAGCTTGTGTTTGTGCAGGTTGCACAAACACAAGCCTGTCAGTGTCAGGAAATCGAGTCCACAGTTTCCCTAACAGGAAAAGGACCGGAGCTTAGCGTTCGTTCCTGGGTGCGTTGTGCATCCACCTCCCTGCAGCACATACTCTCCACAGCTGAAGCCTATAAAAAAAAAAGTTTATCAGGAAACCGTATTACATCTCTCTCCCCCCTTCACTCCTCTCTCTCTCCCCTCCGGTACACAGCACCATAAGACGTAGTGTGGAGTTGCATTAGGTAACGCGAGATACAGCTGATACTTGCACATTAGTTTCTGTTATGGATCAGTATCAACAGTCCTGCCAGTAACGTTACTATATTCTCAATACTACTTTAGTTATAGCCTGATATATGATAGCTAACTTTACAATGTTGTGATGTGACTGACGTTAGCTAACATTAACTGTCTGTAGCTAACACCGGTCACTCACCAACACAGCTGCCCTGTTCTCCACTGGTTCTCCTCACACCACAGCTCCATTTCTCGCCGATGGCCGTTATTTCTTCTAATCCTTGGCTGCTCCTGGTCTCTTGGACGCCTAGTAGCCTCATAATTATAATCATTTGCATTTGAATATATATTTTCAACCTCTTCTGTGTCAAAACTAGCATTGTGATCCATGTTTATTCATAAGTTAGACCGGCCACTCTCCCCCATGTTACGTCACATGCGGGAGGTCACGTGGGGAGGCTTTTTTTATGCTGAAGTAAAAATGTCTTACAAAAACGACGCCAGATGTCACTGTAGTGTATATTTCTGTATATTTCTTTGAAAATATAGTGTATTCATCATTTTCCGCTGTGCAATTATAATAATAATAATAATAATGCATTTTATTTATGGGCGCCTTTCAAAACTCTCAAGGACACCTTACAGAGCATAATTAAAGAAGAGCACACAGTAATACAAGACTTAAAAAATTAAAAACAACAATCAGTTTAGCAGAGATTAAGAAATTGAATATGCCAGTTTAAAAAGGTGTGTTTTCAGGCTGGATTTGAAGGTTGGGAGTGAGTCCATATTGCGGATGTCTTGTGGGAGAGAGTTCCAGAGACGGGGGGCAGAGTGGCTGAAGGCTCGTGACCCCATGGTGATCAGGCGGGCAGAAGGTACAGAGAGTTGGAAGGCAGAGGAGGATCGGAGAGTACGAGAGGGAGTGTAGATGTGAAGGAGCTCAGAGAGATATGGAGGTGCAAGAGTGTGAAGGGCCTTGAAGGTGAGGAGCAGCACTTTGAAGTCTATGCGCTGCTTAACGGGGAGCCAATGGAGTTGTTGGAGAACCGGAGTGATATGATTAATGAAAGGAGTTCTGGTGATGATACGGGCGGCTGAGTTCTCCATTTACTCAACAATAACACATAATTATCCTTGTGTTTATTTATTTGTTTGATTAATAAACACAAGTTGGAGTCCATCAGGACCGGGGGTCGGAGCAGCTCATTTGCTTTAGAGAATATTACACCGGGAAGTAAGTATTCTCTCCGCTTCGCTTGACAAACCCCGTGATAGTCCTCAAGCGGTATTGGAGTCGTTTAAGTCGACATGAATATTGAAATCACTAAGCAATAGTATAGATCAGGGGTTCTCAAACTTTTTGTTTATGCGGACCACTATTTATTAGCAAGGATTTTCGCGGACCACCTCATATGCAAACCGTAAAAATAAGTACATATATAAAGGGAATGTTAAAACGCCGATATTTTTGTTATAGTTAATTATAGACAATCAAAACTAAATTGAAGCCTATCTGATACTTTTGTCGCACGTGTGACCGGTGTCTGTCTGCGTTGTGTATGTTTCTCAAAGAGGACGGCGGACAACTTCTTTCTTTCTTTCTTTTGGTCCTTGACCCAGTGGCGAACCATCAGGGCCTTCATGGTATTCAGAGAATACCCTGGAACACTCAGATCAAACAAAAAATCGATTTAATTATATAAATAAAATGTATGTAAATGTATATAAAATGAATAAATGAGAATGGTATCTGTGTTGTTGATCTGTAATATCACAGTGTTACGTTGATTTGTTTGTCCTTCTCGGACCATGCACTACGCATTTCAGTGGTTTTGTGTTAGAAAAGAAAGCAACAAATCAGATCTTGTTCTGGGTCTCTGGGTAGAATATCCTCTCACCAAGGTATTCTATATCCTTGATAGAATGCCCTGGCCGTTGCACTGAATGAGAGCGTACGTTTGGATTGACAGTTTGATCAACCAATCATATATTGGTTTGTACCCAATGGGCGTATTCTTTCAGAGTTTCCCTGGGTTCCAGGGTACTCTAGACCAGTGATTCTCAAACTTTTTTAAATAATGTACCCCCTTTGAAAAAAAAATTCAGCCAAGTACCCCCTGATCAGCGCAAAAACTATTTGTTAGGTGACAAAAGCCTATATAAAGAGGTACAGTACAGTGCTGCACCATCAGTGCCTGATTTATTAAAACAACAACCTTGTAACTCAGAGAAACACTTAAATGCTACCTTTCAAATGTTTACAATCCATCACTAAATTCATGGCCAACCCATTTTAATATCATGAAATAACACTAAGATGACATTAGTTGCATTGAACTGATCTTTTTAATAAGTTGTACTTACAATTTAGTAACTCTGTAACTATAGTCTATTAATATAAAACCCACACTGCTCAAACTTCGTTACTTTTCCTAAAATGTGTATATTTATCTATTTAAAAAAAAATTAACATAAAATAAATCTCACGTACCCCCTGCAGTACTCCAACGTACCTCTGCCTATATGCCGTACCCCCCGGACCCGCCTAGAGGATGTGAAGAGGTGATAAATCTCACCTTGAGTTTGCTCGGGATATTTCCACCCATTTCGATCGCTGGTGTGCGGCAACTGACGTTGATTCTCACGGGGCGTTGAGGGATCTCGTTATTTTGGAGCAATTCAAAAATTCTGTACCGGAGCACATTACAGTGTATATCAGTGAGCACGCAGTCAGGACAGCTGCTGAAGCTGCTGCATTAGCAGATGACTATGTTTTGACACACGTTGGTGGAGGTGCTGCCATACAAGGCAGTCACGGTGGAAATTCCTTGGGTATGGGAGCGTGATCTGGTCGTCCAGTGAGACCTGCTGGGCAGGACAGTGGGTATGTACGTGGTGCACGTGAGCCTGACAATGTGTGTCATTACTGTCATGAGCGAGGGCACTGGAGTAAAGCTGAACAGGAAGGGACTAGTGGTAGTCCAAGGCCAGCAATGTTCGTGGCACCTGTCGCTGAGCAGGTGACTGGGCGTTTAGACGGTGAGTTGAAACCACAGGGGTCTAACCCAGAACTACAGTCTTATTTGCCTTTCATGACTGAAGGTTTTGTTTCTCTGGTGGGGAACGATGAGAAGGTGCGGGTGAAAATATTACGTGACACTGGATCATTTGATTCGTTAATTTTCGCATCTGCCTTACCATTTACAGAGGACACATACATGGGGTTGTTCATTCCGACACTTGGAATCGGATTAAATATTCTTCAGGTGCCTCTCCATAAAATGATACTGTGTTCGGATCTGTTTCAGGGTGAAGTGGCGGTTGGCGTGCGGCCCGCTCTGCCCATAGATGGGGTCACGATGATACTGGGTAACGACATTGCAGGTAGTCGTGTGTGGGCTGATGGGACACCTCCAGCTATTATGGCGCCAGTGCCTCTGGTTCAGGAGTGGCCAACCAGTCAGAGGTTAAGAGCCACATTTTTTCTATTTTACTGCAAAGAGCCACATCAAACACATAGTCACTGATACCGCTTGTTTCAGTTTTTTGTTTTCTGGAGACAAGATTTCAACCACGTCACTCATGCATTTGTGTGGCATTGGGATATATATTTTGTAAATCCTCTGGAGCAGAGAGAGGAGCTGTGGATTATTGTTATTGATTAATGCATCAGTGTTTCTTAGGGTCAAAAACACTAAACTTACAACTTAAAATGAAAGTGTTTAGTTTATTTAATAAAAGAGCACATGTTCAATGTGAAAAGTGACAGTAGTTATAGATTATTTGCAATTTGGTGCGGTATATATATTAAAAAAAATAAAAATTATATATATTTTGTAAACACCTTGAATTTCAGGGGGGGGCGAGGGGCTCCGTTAGCAGGGCGCAGCGCCACTCCAAGACAATGATAGGGAAAACACTGGATAGTGTTTAATCAACGATAGGTTTTCCCCCCCTCAAAGGTGATTGGTTCACTGCATCACAGGTATTATTGTGATTGGCTCTTGGGCCACATCAAAATTAGACGCGCTGTCATCCTCTCATACTGACACCTGACACCACACATACACACGTAGGGAGAGCCGGGACGAAAGTAACACGGGACGAAAGTAACACGGGACGAAAGTAACACGGGACGAAAGTAACGGAGCGATTTTATCCGAGCCCAAACAACTTTTACCGGCCAAATTACGTCAGAATTATCAGCATTCAATACTTAACAGACCTACTAAATATCAGGTTGAACTGTCAGGAGTAGTGTTGTCACGATACCAACATTTTGGTTTCGATACCAAGTCAAGAATTGCGATTCCGATTCTTTTTCGATACTTTTCTTAAAAAAAGGGAAACAGTCTTAAATGTAATTATTGTGCTTTATTTCACACCAGAACCATTACCATAACACAAACTTTTAAACAATGAGAACAATAAATAAAATAAATGACAAGAATTCGTATTAAATAAAATTAATCCATGTCTGACAGACAGGCCTCGTGGTGTCAGTAGGCTTGCCCTCACTGTCAGAGATATAGCTCAAATACTTCCAAATTTCGCTTCTGGGGTCTTTTTTGTCAACAAGCCGAGGCGCAGCGGCAGTTGCACTCCCACTTGCAGCCATGCTTCTCGTTTTCTCACATGCTCTGGCAGCTAGCGCGTGCACGAGAGAGGGGAGGGACTTAGGGGAGGGACTGCAGGCACGGCTGCAGTGCAGGGAGTGGAAGCAGAGCGCTGAACACACACGGCTCTTATTAAACGGCGCTTTCTCACCGGAGTACTTTTCCCCGTCATTCTTAAAGTACCGATACTAATGAAACGGAGAAATAGTAACGTTTTTAACGGCAGGGTATCGCGGTACCTTTCAAGTATCGGTACACCGTGCAACACTAGTCAGGACAGGAATCAGTGTCCCCCAAACTCACACATATACAATTCGATATGAACTGAAGAGCCGCATGATGCTAGGCAAAGAGCCGCATGCGGCTCGAGATCCGCGAGTTGGCCACCCCTGCTCTGGTTAGTATTAAGCCAGACAAGAGCGAAACTGAGTACCCTGACATGTTTAAAGCATGCGCTGTGACACGGGGAATGAAACGTGGGCAGGCAGAGGTCATGAGCACAGCTGAAATCGATGAGGCCTCACCGCAGCATGGGGTGACGTGTCTCGAGATTCCCTGGTCGGTTTCTCACGCTGAGCTGGTGGAGGAACAGCGTCCTGATGCGTCTCTGGAGGGTCTAAGGGAGAGTGTTCTTCGTGGTGGTGAGGTGAGAGGTCGTGCTCAGGGGTATTCGCTTCAGGACAGTGTCGCGTATTTTGCTGGTGAACCGGTTTACCAGGTCGGGGTGTCTTCCAGGTTCCGGAGCATGGCGGGAAAGAAGAAAAAGAAGGGGGGAAAAAAAGGGAAGAAAAATGTAACGCGTTATAGTTAGCTGAACTAGTCAGTGACTTGTTTGTTTTTTCTTCGTTGTTGTGGGCGCCATGTTCTTTGTGGGGTGTTTTCGTTTGTGTGTAGGTACCAGGGTTCCGATGGGGACCCTGATTTTATGGGGGGGGGCTGTGACGGCCCCAGAGCCTGTGTGCAGGTGTGTTACAGGTCTAACGCCCCGTCTACACTACAGACATCAAAAAATGCTTTCAACGCTTCGCCCATTCATTTGAATGGGGTGACGTAGAAGATTTTTAAATTTCACCGAACTGCATTGTGGGGAGCATGGCATGGCTTTGCAAGCATCGCGAGCATCTATCGGCAGGCGCTAGCCAATCAAGCCGCGTGTATGCTGATACGGCAGGTCTTGACTATTTTCCATATGTCATAAAATGGAGAATAAATTAATCATTGCCGTGGCAAATGTCCCAGTCCTGTATGACTGTACTCTGTTCACCTACCGGGACCTAAACTGGAGTAACCAGGCATGGCGGGAGGTGGCAGAGACAGTTGGTGAAACTGGTAGGATTTCAACTGTTTGGGGAGTTTATATCCAGTTTACTTCATTTTAACATTATATGGACAGCTAGCAATGTAGCATAACATATAATATATAGGGCCGGGACTTTAACGCGTTAATTACGATTAATTAATTACACAAAAATTAACGCATTTTAATCGCACTTTAATCGCACTTATTTTTGCACAGCGGAACGTTTCTCACTGGATGAGTTTCAGGCGTACCGATTATACTGGAGCACCAACTAACGTTCATGACTTCAGCATGGGACTTCAAACAACAACAAACCACGGTGAACAATAGTCAAACATGAACGAACAAGCTGATGAGACCGCTTTGGTCGGCCCCGTGGATGGGACATTTTGTTTTAAAAAACGGACGGATGGAAGCGTCGATAAGAGCACGGATGTGTGCAAATTATGCAAAAAAGAATGTGCATATCACCGCAGCACATCAAGCCTAAAGTATCACCTAAATGCAAAGCATGTAGCAGCTAGCGTGGACGTTAGCCCGACTCCGAGTGCAAGGAACCACACCCTGACCCAACCCACACTCAGCCAGATGACTGGTTTCAGGGCCAGGATAAGTAAGTCCACGTCTGAGAAAATAACCAACTCCCTAGCTCACTAATACAGGGCTCGACATTAAGGACTGCCCGATGGCCCGGGGCCATCTAGTATTTAGCTCGGGCAATGAAGCCTCACCTGCTGGTTGCCCGATCGGGCAACCTATTATGCCAGTATCATGCAGCTCGCGGATCCAGTAATGAGTGACCCGACAGTAAAACTAAACATATCTACAGTATAACTAGTTTAGGTAGTTTGAGAGGTAATTAAAATAGCTACGTGTGATATTCTAACCTGAAGTGTGTGTTACTTTTGTTCCGCTCACCGCTGCAGCTGATCTCTCTCTCCCGTCAGATTAGACTTCACTCGCGTTTATGTCCATATCGATCAGATCCAGCTAGTTCTAGCTAATGATAGACTACCTGCTTATTAAAAGACAACTACACAATAAGTGTCGCTATGCAACTGGATGCCACAAAGTATAGCACAGCATTATGCATTTGTTTACATGCCCACCGGAGCCCCGAGGCATTACCAACAGATCAACGCACAATCAACCCATACAGGACATCTCTTTCTCCACATTAAGTGTTAGACATTAGAGTTGACTATTCTTGTCTGTCACATACTCTTCTTGTCTCTCACATAAGTGGCGCAACTGAAGCGGTATTGCTCTAAAGGGAAATGATTTTGAACGAAGATATTTAGATTTGCCGGCTAACGGGAACTCTGACGTGTGCTTCGCGGATGCGCTCGGCTCTTCTCGACTGCTGCTCGGGTCTGCTCGGTCAGCTTCCGGATGAGGAGGCATTCGTTCGACCAATTTACAGTAGTTAACATTACAAACATTTTTAACAGGGGCCATAATAGTGTAAATAATGTTTGTTTTGGCAGTTATAACTGAATGTAATGTTTTCTACTTTTTTCCATCTGGGAAGGCATTTGCCTTCATCAGATAGAAAGTGTTTTGACCAACAACTTAAGTATTTCTTAAAGCTATGCAGGGCATGCAAGCGAGCAAACACAAACAAGAACAAACAAACAAGTGAAATGAAGAATACAATTGAAATTGTACAATATAATATTGTGGTGGTTCATCTTATAATTCAGTCTAGAGAATGCACCAGACAGCATCTAAGACCTGCAAAAATAAAAAAAATTCTAGGGGGAGGCCCCCCAAACCCTTCGTGCCATTTCGTCCGCATGCATTTTTCAGGGCAATCTCTATTGGGCTCAGGGCCATCTGTAAATTAGCTTAGATGGCCCTGTGCTTAAAAATGCGATTTAAAAAAATGCGATTAAAAATGCGATTAATTTCGATTAATTAATTACAAAGCCTCTAATTAATTAGAATAATTTTTTTAATCGAGTCCCGGCTCTAATAATATAATAATAAAAATAATAATATAAGTATAAGCATAATATATAATATTATCTTAATATATTCATATAATAATATATTAATATACCAATAATATATAATGTATATATATATATATATGTATAATATACCAATATTACCCTTAATATATAACAAAACATATAATACATGCACAGCTATCAAGCATAGACAGTATATTTAGCCAGCATGGAATGTAGCATAACAATAGCATTCATTAATGGGGGAATAATTTAGTAAATTCAAGAAATTAACTTTATTATTTTTTAACTTTATTATTTAATTTCATTTTATTAGTGGATGTGTGCAAAAAGAGATGGAAGACTCTGAAGGACAGGTTCCGCAAGGAGAAGAATATGGAGAAGGAGGCAAAAAGAAGCGGGGCAGGGTCTGCAGGGGGGTTCAAGCCCTGGCGTTTCATGGCAGTGATGGGTTTTTTAACCCCATTCATCATAGACCGTGAGAAGTCCAGCAATGTCCCCCGGCAAACCCTGCCTCCATCCACCCTGGTGGCAGAGGAAGAGAGCCAGGTAGAGAGTGAGTCAGCCAGCCAGTCCACCAGTCAGCCAGCAGCAGCCAGCCAGGTGGAGAATGCTGAGGTCCGGGGCAAAACACGGGGGAGGGAGAGGGAGATGTCCCCGTTCGAAAGAAGTCTGCTGTCAGCAATTACCCAGCAATTGCCCAGCCAACCCCACCAGTGGTGGAGGAGGACGAGGACTTGCAGTTTTTTAAGAGCCTCTTGCCCACCATGAGGCTGATGTGGGGGCAGAGGGCAAGAGTCCGCCTCGGGATACACCAGCACATTTTTGACGTGGACCAGGAAACATTTCTAATTTAATACGTTTTTCACACATACTGATCGACATAACATTTTTTTACACTCATCACTCATCACACACACTTCACTCACAACATTACCAAATAAAACATTATTTAAAGTATGTTATTAAGGCTATACTGTGTCTTCACTTGTTCATGTGGTTTGTCAGTTGCAACATACCAGATGCTTCATGTATGTCGGTATATATAATGTGCTTTCTTCTGTAATTGTTCAGTGATTTATCAGTAAAAACAGGGCTGAAAGAAAAAGGTTGTTAGTCATATCATAATAATATCAATTCAAGAAACATGTTTATTAGGAATGTTTGATTTTAAAATGGCTCATTTGGAATATGTGCTCTTTAAAGAAAATGGGTAGCTCTTAAAAGAGCTTTTGGTTTGGAGGGAGGAGCCATGACACTGCACCCTCCTCATTCAAATAGGAGCAGAAGGTCTCCCGCATTTGGATGGATCGGCGTGTGGCGTTGTTTGAGCCCATCATAGGTGCATCGCGCAGGGTTGGAGCTTCATCACTCGACTCTGCGACGACAGGGACGACAGGTGTGCGTGATGGCCTTCCTATTGTCTTCCTGCGGAGGAAGTTGTGCAACACACAGGTGGCCTTCACACACAACTCTGTTACCTCCGGGCTGGTGGTGATGACACGCCGGAACATTCTCCACTGTGATGCGAGGATGCCAAACGCACATTCAACAACCAACCTGGCCCGGCTGAGGCGGTAATTGAACAGCCTCCTCTCGTGTGTGATCTGGCGTCCAGGGAACGGACGCAGCAGGTTGTCCAGCAGCGGAAAAGCCTCATCCCCAACAAACACATGGGGAAGAAGGCCCAGCCGCTCTGCTCCTGGGATGACGGTGTCAGGTGGTAGCTGCAGACTGCCATCTCGGAGGCCCTCTCCAAAAGCGGAATTCCGCAGGCTCCCACCGTCGCTGCTCCTTCCAAAACCTCCGACATCCACTACCCTGAAGAGGTACTGGGCATCCACGACAGCCAGCAGTACCAAGGAGTGGGTGGACTTGTAGTTGAAGTAGAGGGACCCAGAATTTGCCGGAGCCTGGATCACCACGTGCTTCCCATCAATGGCACCAACGCAATTTGGAAAGTTCCAGCGCTCCTGGAACCCAGCAGCGATGGCTCTCCAGTCCTCCGTCTGTGGTACCGGCATGGTCTCCTCGACCAGCGCGGTCCAGATGGCACCCGCAACCTCCTTCACGATGACAGCCACTGTTGCATGCCCGACCCGATAGCTGAACGCTATGGTCCTGTATGAGTCACCGGTTGCCAGGTACCTGAGAAAAAAGTAATATACATGATTTAAAAAAATGTCATATGCCACGCAGACACAGATCCTCCCCCCCCCCCACACACACACACACACACACACCAAAGGCACACACAGACCACAGACACAGACCCACACACACAGACCACAGACACACATACCACAGACACACACACAGACCACAGAGACACACACACACAGTGGAGCAATACTGTGTTTACCTAGCTATCTTAATTAATGTCAGTCATCTGAACTAAATCACAGACTTCATTCATCCATTGCATGCATTCTCTCTCTTTATATACAGAGTCATATTAAAGAAGTAGAAATACACAAAACGTACCGTAGGCAGATGGCGAGTCGCTCGGCGGGTCCGATTGACAAACACATATGGGTGTCTGCCTTTGCAATCAGTGGACCGACTTTCCCCAGCAACTCGTCGAACACGTCTTTCCTCATCCTGAAGTACTGCTGAAACAGTACACCATCCAGGTGGAGCTCTTGGACAAGAACGTGGTATTCCCCCCGTTGCAGACGTTTTCTGAGTATCGGATGTACCCAACAGCGACGCACAATATGTGGCCTCCTGCGAGACATTGCATAAACCAACGCTACCCTTGCTACAAAAACAGCATCCATTTTGGCAATAGTGGAGAAGTAGCAGGCTTTTTTTTGCATTGTATGCCAGGGGCGGGCGGGAGATTCCTGATTGGTTGTTGGTTGTGAGAAATCGGACACGCCCAGCTTCAAGATTTTTTTATGCCTGTAGTGTAGACGGGCCGTTACGGTGGGGTGGAGCTGAAGAGGCCAATCAGCGCGATCACGGACACCTGGCTGGAGCCGAGGTGCTATTAAGCCCAGCTGCCCGGAGTCACATGGCGGCCCTGACTCTCTCTAAGCCGGCCGCAGGAGGAGTAACACGGCGATCCTCTCCCCTCGTCCATCCATCTTGTGCATTATACTGAACAACCGCAATAAATGTGCTGTGGCTTTTGGAAACTTGTGTACATCTTGTTATCTTTCCGTTGTGGCCTACGAGCCGGTCATAACAAGCACAAGCCCATGTTTCTCACTACATTGTAAGTACAACTTATTAAAAAGATCAGTTCAATGCAACTAATGTCGTCTTAGTGTTATTGCATGATGTTAAAATTGGTTTGCCATGAATTTAGTGATGGATTGTAAACATTTGAAACGTAGCATTTATGTTTTTCTCAGTTACAAGGTTGTTGTTTTAATAAATCAGACACTGATGGTGCAGCGCTGTACTGTACCTCTTTATATGGGCATTTTGTCCCTAACAAATTGTTTTTGCGCTGATCAGGGGGTACTTGGCAGAATATTTTTTTCAAAGGGGGTACATCATTGAAAAAAGTTTGAGAACCACTGCTCTACCAGGTGCTATGATAAAAAATGCAATATTTTAAAGGTATTTTCTTCAAAATTGCGAAGACCCAAAAAGCACCTGATTCAGAGTATCACCGAGCTATCGTAGCAACTATATATGAAAACTCAGTTTTTGCCATAAATATGACGATGGATTACCAATAATCATTTCAAAGTGACACAGACACATTGGATTAACCTTGAACAGCGTTTTTATCGTTTTAATGCCATTGAACACAACTTTTGATCAGAACAACAGCTAAGGTAAGACAAAGTCCCGTTTCTGCTCCGTAAAACTCCGTGTTGTGATGTCTGTTTGCTTCCCCTGTCGCAAATTCAGATCGCTCAGTGATGATACTTATACCCCTAGAATATGTGGAATCTCAGTTTGCTAATCTATATCTTGTTTGTGTAGATCTGATATGTAATAAGGGTATTTATACCTAGAGTTCTGTGCTAAGTGTGTTAGCATATTTTCGCTCAGGGCTCATTTAGACGCTTCTTGTGAGACTTGTGTTTTGTTTCAGTAAAAATGGTTCGTATCGTCAGTTAGCTGAGTTTCTTCCCGTTAATCGGGTATGACACATTAAGGTGGGGTAGGTAAGTTTGAGAAACCGGCTCGAGATACACTTTTTGTTATATTCCATGGAATGCTCTTAACATCCCGATAGCAATGAATATCTGAAGTGCTTTGACAAAAAATCCATTAAAAAAATGTCATCTGTGGAAGCCGTAGTACTGTAAAAAGCACGACCAATCATTTTATCCAGCCCGGCTAAAATAACTGGATGGCCTACCTGCCTGTCTGCCTTCCATCTGTGCAAAAACTTATCTCGTGCCCTCATTGGTCATGTGCGCGTTCGTGTGTGTTGGAGGAGGGTCTCTGTATGGAAGTGGCAGTTTTTTTCTCCGGCTGTGTATTTTCAAATTCTAGCGCACTCGAGCTGGTTTCTCCAAAATTACCTACCCCACATTTAATAGGTTTTTAAATGTTAAGAAGCCCTGAGACACAGTTTAGTGGAAAAAAAACCCCGCAGCCCCGGTACCGGAGGCTCTCGGAGCCTGTTTTCAGGTCTCAGGCTCGAAAATTGTGGTGTCTCGTCAATTGTGTTAGTCGTGTTTGTTTTATGTCTGTCACTTCATGTTTAGTCAGGTATGTAATTCCAAGTCCAGTCAGGTTTCTCTGTAGAGTCAGGTGTTCTTGTTACTTCATGTCTTGTCTGTCTATTTCATGTCATGTCTCGTTTTCCCATTTCCTGTTTTATTTTGTACTTACCTCTTGTCTTTCCTTTCAGGTCCTGTTAATTCCTCACTTTGGGTGATTTTCCGTCAGCGTCTGCCCCGCCCCTGATTGTTTCCACCTGGTCCCTATTCCCTCATGTATAAATAGTCCTTGTCTCCCTTTGTCTTGTGCCAGTTCGTCTTGTTTCAGTGTGCTTCCATGTCCAGAGACCCAGCGTTAAAACCAGAGAGAAGAGTTTTGTTTGTTTGAAATCGAGAAGTTTTGTTTTGTCCTCGCTTGAGTGATTTTTTGTTAAAACTTTGTTTTATTTTTTCATTAAAATCTGAGCCGTCGCATTTGAGTCCAGTATTTTTGTACCCGTTCTAACAGAACGAGCTGGCCAACATGGACTCAGCCAACTCAGAAAAAATAAAGTGGATGTCGAAGAACAGAGAGCAGAGCTTGCTCACCATGCTGCACAGCTGGTCTCCATTAACAGAGGAGTTGGTAACCTCACTGATCGCCAAGCAGAATTCCAGGAGGCTGTAACGAATCAAGTTAATCACCTGGCGGTTCAAGTGCACAGAGCTCTTGCCCAGCTCGAGGCTGGATCATCTACACGGTCTCCTACTATGCCAAGCCCATCCGTTGCATCCGCTGGTGCTGCTGCAGACCACATTCCCTCTTCTGGAACGTCGCTTCGCCTTGCATCTCCAGAAAAGTTTTCCGGGGACTCTGGGGACTGTCGCCCCTTTCTGGTACAGTGTGAACTGCATTTCACCCATAACCCCTCAGCCTAAACTAGAGTAGCCTTTATGCTGTCCCATTTAACCGGGCGAGCTGCTGCCATGGCCGAATGGTCCTCTAATTCTCCAGTGAGCCAGTCAGTGAACATGTTCTCAGAGACTCTAAAGCGTGTTTTTGATCACTCTTCACCAGCCAGAGAGGCCAGCCGAGTGTTAATGCAGATTAAACAGGGACCCAGAAGAGTGGCAGATTATGCGATACAATTTCGCACTTTAGCAGCAGATAGCGGGTGGAACACCCCAGCCCTTATTGATGCCTTTATGAATGGATTAAAGGATTCTATTAAGGATCAATTAGCACCCCTGGAGATAACAACAGATCTTAACTCTATCATTGCAATGTCTACCCGCATTGATATTAGACTTAATGAAAGGAACAGTGAAAGGTTAAGGACCAGCGTGCGCCGATCTGCCCCACAGATGGTCGGATAAAGTGCTTTATCCGACCATTTCTTAGTAACTTTTGAAGTACTGTTACTAGACTACAAAGCATTAGTCAAAAGCTCTTGCAGCAGAAACCTATCTGTTAGTGCTATAGCCACATTTAAGGAAGAGATTCCACCAATACTTAACTCGATAGCATGTCTGCATGTAGGGGAGGAAACTTATACAAAATGTACACCACCCCAAATTGATCATGTTGTTGATAGTGCTATAGATGCGCTGCGAATAAAATTAGACTCTGTTGCTCCTTTGAAAAAGAAGAAAATAAAACAACATAGATTAGCTCCATGGCATAATGCCGAAACCCGCAAAATAAAGCAAAAGTCTAGACAACTTGAAAGGATATGGCGTTCCACTAAACTTGAAGAATCTCGTTTAATTTGGCATATTACTCTCAATGAATATAAGAAAGCACTGCGTAAAGCGAGAGCAGCCTACTACTCTTCATTAATAGATGAGAATAATGCAAGATTTCTTTTCAGCACTGTAGCCAGGCTGACAGAGAGCCACAGCTCCATTGAGCCTTCTATTCCCATAGCACTCGGTAGCAATGATTTTATGTGCTTTTTTAATGATAAAATTGTTACTCTTAGAAACAAAATTAATGACCTCTTGCCTTTGACAAGTATAGTGTTATCAACAGCTCCCGGAAACGTAAGTTCTAATATTACACTAGATAGGAAACTAGAATGCTTTTCAGCCATAAGCCTTGAACAATTAAATTCAATGATTCTCTCTTCTAAACCATCAACGTGCATGTTAGACCCAATTCCAACTAAGCTGTTGAAGGAAGTTTTTCCATTAATTAGCACTTCTTTATTAAATATTATGAATATGTCTTTATTATCAGGCTATGTTCCACAATCATTCAAAGTAGCAGTGATAAAACCGCTTCTTAAAAAGCACAACCTCGATCCAGAGGTTTTAGCCAACTATAGACCTATTTCTAATCTTCCGTTCCTCTCAAAAATTCTTGAGAAAGCGGTCGCAAAACAGTTGTGTGATTACTTAAAAAACAATGATTTATTTGAAGACTTTCAGTCTGGCTTTAGAACACATCATAGCACAGAGACAACTCTGGTTAAAGTCACAAATGATATTCTAATAGCCTCAGACAAGGGACCTGTCTCTATTCTTGTTTTGCTCGATCTCAGTGCTGCATTTGATACTATCGACCATGATATCCTATTGCAAAGACTAGAGCACTTAGTTGGCATACAGGGAACTGCTTTAGGCTGGTTTAGGTCCTATCTATCTGAACGCTCTCAGTTTGTACGTGTTAACGATGAATCTTCCACGCAAACCAAAGTTAGCCATGGAGTGCCACAGGGCTCAGTGCTCGGACCTATTTTGTTCACATTATATATGCTTCCGTTAGGCAATATTATAAGGAATCATTCTGTAAACTTTCATTGTTATGCGGATGATACTCAACTATATTTGTCAATCAAGCCTGATGAAATTAATCATCTAAATAAAATTCAAGACTGCCTTAAGGACTTAAAAACGTGGATGACCTTAAACTTTTTGATGTTAAACACGACCAAAACTGAATCTACGAAACAAATTATCTAAAGATATACTAACTATGGATGGCATTAATTTGGCCTCCAGTGAGACTGTAAGGAATCTTGGTGTTATATTTGATCAGGATTTATCCTTTAACGCCCACATAAAATCAATTTCAAGGACCGCCTACTTCCATCTATGTAACATTGCAAAAATCAGGCATATCTTGCCTCAAAACGATGCAGAGAAACTAGTCCATACATTTGTTACTTCTAGGCTGGATTATTGTAACTCTTTATTATCAGGGAGTACCAAGAAGTCAATCAAGTCGCTTCAGCTGATTCAAAATGCTGCGGCTCGTGTACTAACCAGAGTTAGGAAAAGGGACCACATTACTCCTGTTCTGGCTGCCTTACACTGGCTCCCTATAGAACGCAGGATATAATTTAAAATTCTTCTTCTCGCCTACAAAGCCCTTAATGGGCAGGCGCCATCTTACCTTAAAGAACTCATTATACCCTACTGGCCTACTAGGGCATTGCGTTCCAAGAATGCAGGGTTGTTGGTTGTTCCTAGAGTCTCTAAAAGTACAATGGGAGCCAGAGCCTTTTCTTATCAAGCTCCACATTTGTGGAATCAGCTTCCAGTTTGTGTTCGGGCGGCAGACACCCTATCCGTTTTTAAGAGTGCGCTTAAGACCTTCCTTTTGATAAAGCTTATAGTTAGGGCTGATTAGATTCAGCCCCTAGTTTTGCTGATATAGGCTTAGTTTGTCGGGGGTCATCTTACTTCTTCCTTCTCTCTGTCTATACCTGTGTACTCTCATGTTCTGATTAACCCAGCTTCCCCAAATGTCTTTCTTTTGGTGTCTATATACGCTGGGATCCGGAGTCATGGATGATCCTGCGGTCCTGTGTCCTGGATCGCGAGCGCTGGATCTTGAGTCGTGGCTGTGGTCCTGGATCATAAGTCCTGGATGGATATCCTCGTGGATTCATCTTCCTATTATACACACATGCATTTCCAAACATCTGGACTACCTATGTTGCAAATGTATTATCTTTTCAATTTACACACGGCATCTATTGCACGTCTGTCCGTCCTGGGAGAGGGATCCCTCCTCTGTGGCTCTCCCTGAGGTTTCTCCCATTTTTCCCTTTAAACTGGGTTTTCTTTGGAAGTTTTTCCTTGTACGATGTGAGGGTCAAGGACAGAGGGTGTCGTATTGTCATACTGATATTCTGTACACACTGTGAAGACCACTGAGACAAATGTAACATTTGTGATATTGGGCTATATAAATAAACATTGATTGATTGATTGATTGACAACGCCCATGGATAAACAATACACCTCTGACAACATCATCCGAGGAACCAATGCAGCTGGGCGGAGCCAGGATCACGGCAGAGGAGCGACAGTGCCGTTTCCGTGAAGGATGCTGCTTCTACTGTGAACAACATGGCCATGCTGCATCTTCCTGCCGGTAAAAGGACAGGCTCATCGGCGCGACGGAGGGCGCCGGTGAGCCGATTTTCTGCAGTTGACTTTCCTCCACGTTCATTGACCAAGGTAAAATTACAGTTACGTGACCACACCATGACTCAGGGGGTACTAGTGGATTCAGGGGCGGACGAAAGTCTGATGGACTGGGGTCTTGTTAAAAGACTGGGCATTACTACTGTTCCTTTGACTTCTCCTGTAGATGCCAGTGCCTTAGATGGCAAGCTGTTATTCAGAGTAACCCATATAACTGAACCCGTTCAAGTAACCATAGATGACATTCACACAGAAACATTAAGATTCCACTTATTTGACTCTGCACTTCACCCTATAGTTTTGGGACTTCCATGGCTCCTCAGGCACAATCCGAATATTGACTGGCGGTCGGGAAACATTAAGAACTGGGGCTCTGATTGTAAAGTAACCTGCTTAGCCTCCCCTGGGAACTCCAGACAGTCTGTTAATCAGACAGACATCCCCAATAGAGTTACCACTGACATCAAGTCAGAGTATACTGACCTGTCCAGAGTGCCTGCATGTTATCTGGACTTAAAAGAGGTTTTTGACAAGACTAAGGCTACTTCGCTACCACCTCATCGACCTTATGACTGCCCTATTGACCTTTTGCCTGGAGCTCCGATCCCTAGAGGTCGGCTTTACTCCATCTCTGCACCAGAAAGAGGGGCCATGAAGACGTATATTGACTCTTCCCTTAAGTCTGGACTCATTAGACCGTCGTCATCACCTGCGGCTGCAGGCTTTTTCTTTGTGGGCAAGAAAGATGGTTCCCTCCGTCCATGCATAGACTATAGTCCACTCAATGGAATAACTGTCAAGAATAAATACCCCCTTCCACTAATGTCTACAGCGTTTGAACTGTTGCAGGATGCCCAAGTATTCACCAAACTGGACCTCAGAAACGCCTATCATCTCGTCAGAATTCGGGAGGGGGATGAGTGGAAAACAGGGTTCAACACTCCGAGTGGCCACTACGAATATCTTGTTATGCCTTTTGGTTTATGCAATGCTCCAGGTGTTTTTCAGGGTATGATCAATGATGTGTTGAGGAACTTTCTCAACAAGTTTGTCTTCGTCTACCTTGACGACATCTTAATTTTCTCACCGGATGAGGAAACTCACATTCAACATGTCCGCCAAGTACTCCAGAAACTGTTGGAGAATCAACTGTACTGCAAAGCTGAGAAATGTGAGTTTCATGTCAAGACGGTCTCCTTCCTGGGTTATATCGTCACCGCTAACCATGTTCAGATGGATCCAGTAAAGGTTAGTGCTGTGGAAGATTGGCCAACTCCCACAAACAGGAAACAGATCCAACAATTCTTAGGCTTTGCCAATTTCTACAGAAGGTTCATAAGAAACTTTAGCACCATTGCGGCGCCATTACAGTACATGCACTAACCTGTTCTCATGTTGTTTTTAAGTGGAACCCTGAGGCGGAGAAAGCCTTAAGACGTTGTTCACAACCGCTCCAATCCTCACAGTGCCTGACCCGCAGAGACAATTCATTGTGGAGGTGGATGCCTCGAACGAAGGCGTCGGAGCGGTGCTCTCCCAAAGGTCTGCTCAGGACAACAAGCTCCATCCTTGTGCTTTCTTGTCACGGAAGTTGACAGACGCAGAGAGGAATTACGATGTGGGGAACAAGGAACTTTTGGCAGTAAAGATAGCCTTAGAAGACTGGCGTCATTGGTTAGAGGGGGCGGAACAACCATTTCTAGTATGGACTGATCACAAGAACCTGGAATTCATTAGAAAATCCAAAAGACTAAACCCACGCCAGGCTAGATGGTCATTGTTTTTTAGTCGCTTTAACTTCACCTTGTCATACAGACCAGGCTCTCAAAATGTGAAACCAGATGCTTTGTCACGCATGTACGAGCCTGAACCTGCTGCCAAAAAACCTGAAAGCATCCTTCCACTTCATTGTGTGGTTGGGGCAGTTTCATGGCAAATAGAATCTGTGGTGAAGCAAGCACATGGTGAGAGCCCGGCTCCTAGTGGTTGCCCGCAAAATAGGTTGTTTGTTCCTGTTTCAGTTCGCTCACAGGTAATTCACTGGGCTCACACGTCTTTGCTCACCTGTCATCCGGGGGTTAAACGCACAATCTTTATGATAAAGCAACGTTTCTGGTGGCCGGCTATGGAGAAACAGGTGGCAGAGTATGTGGCAGCCTGCACCGTTTGTGCCAGAAACAAGACCTCCAAACAAGCTCAGATGGGTCTGCTGCAGCCTCTTCCTGTTCCACATCGTCCATGGTCACACCTCTCCATGGACTTCGTCACTGGATTACCCGTTTCTGAGGGAAACACCACAGATTCAGTAAGATGGCACATTTCATTGCATTACCCAAGCTCTCCTCTGCCAAAGAAATGGCAGAGGTCATGTTACGTGAAGTTTTTCGCATTCATGGTTTTCCCAGGGACATCGTATCGGACCGAGGCCCCCAGTTCATCTCAGGTTTTTGGAAGGAGTTCTGACATCTCCTGGGTGCCACCGTCAGCTTGTCTTCGGGTTGCCACCCGCAGTCCAATGGCCAATCAGAGCGGATCAACCAGGAGCAGGAGGCCTGTTTGCGGTGTCTCGTTTCCCAGAACCAGGCATCGTGGAGCAAGCACATGTGGGGAAGGTCAAGCCTGTAAGAAAGAGTCCTCTGGTGTCCGCCTCTAAGCCCCCACCGCCTCCCCGGATGGTTGATGGTGGTCCTGTCTACACGGTTAAGAAACTGCTTGGAGTCCGTAACCGTTCGTCGAGGGAAACAATTCCTCGTGGACTGGGTTGGTTACGGTCCCGAAGAAAGACAATGGGTCCCTGCAAGCTTCATTGTAGATCGGAGTTTAATCACTGACTTTTATCAGGATCATCCAGGAGGGTCTGGGACTTCCGGAGCAGTCCCTAGAGGGGGGGGTACTGTGGTGTCTCGTCAATTGTGTTAGTCGTGTTTGTTTTATGTCTGTCACTTCATGTTTAGTCAGGTATGTAATTCCAAGTCTAGTCTCTAGGTTTCTATGTAGAGTCAGGTTTTCTTGTTACTTCATGTCTTGTCTGTCTATTTCATGTCATGTCTCGTTTTCCCATTTCCTGTTTTATTTTGTACTTTCCTCTTGTCTTTCCTTTCAGGTCCTGTTAATTCCTCACTTTGGGTGATTTTCCGTCATCGGCAGCGTCTGTCCCGCCCCTGATTGTTTCCACCTGGTCCCTATTCCCTCATGTATAAATAGTCCTTGTCTCCCTTTGTCTTGTGCCAGTTCGTCTTGTTTCAGTGTGCTTCCATGTCCAGAGACCCAGCGTTAAAACCAGAGAGAAGAGTTTTGTTTGTTTGAAATCGAGAAGTTTTGTTTTGTCCTCGCTTGAGTGATTTTTTGTTAAAACTTTGTTTTATTTTTTCATTAAAATCTGAGCCGTCGCATTTGAGTCCAGTATTTGTGTACCCCGTTCTAACAAAAATGACATTCCCAGAACAAATGACTATATCTTCCCTTCTAAAAGGGGTGAATTAATCATATTTTCTCTCTAAGCAATGATAAACCTGTGAGTTGGATGTAAAAAAAAAAACATTACTTATAGTGAAAACCACTCTTGAATGATGGGATAGTAGACTAAAAGCTTTAGGAATCCAAACTATAACATATAAGTACCCTGTATCAAGATTGATGCAAAACAAGTGACATTTGACCTTTAAATATTGAATTGTTCTCTCTTAGTATAGAGGACAGAGGGTGTCGTATTGTCATACTGATATTCTGTACACACTGTGAAGACCACTGAGACAAATGTAACATTTGTGATATTGGGCTATATAAATAAACATTGATTGATAGTAAGATCCCATTTTCAATACAATTGTGGTCTTACCTTGACTTTAAGATGAAGTCCATTTGCCTGTCCTTCTGGACACAAATCTCCATTACTTTTTTGTAAAAGTCCTCCCTATCTTCTTGTAGTTTCAAAAGTCTATCATAAATCTAATCGATAGATTTATGATTCGAAAATGATAAAAGTAGGATATTATCCGGCTGAACAAAACGTGCATTTATCTAACAGTTACGTTTCCCACAGATCTTATTTTGAGCTATTTTCTAAAATCCTATGGAGAAATCTCATTGCTTTTTTGTGGAGGGAAGCCATGCGCAGCTTACTTCCTGGTTTTAGGACGCGTCTCTCTCTCCTCCTCTTCACACACCACACTTTTCGCGGCACATGTACTTACAGCCAATCAGCTCTGAATTATGTGAGATGACGTATGGTGGGGATGGCAGCTCAGTGCCATTATTGGTCATTATTTTGGTCATTATTTGTTGCCACACACATTAAATAGGAAAATATTCTGAGCATGCGCAGTGTAGTTTTTACAGTCACCGTTCACTTGGATAGAGAGAGGGAGGGGCAGGATCGGGTGTTGTCCCACATGGCTCTAAACAGCTCAATAGGCACACACTGTAGACCAGGGGTGGGGAACCTTTTTCCTCTCAAGGGCCATTTCAATTTTTACAATATCCTCAGAGGGCCGTACAAGTTATTGACCTCTGCTTAAAAAAACTAAAATCACAGCCCATTCTGTGCAAAGAAAAAGCAACCTCTCTCACCATGACCCGCGTATGCATGCACGTGCAGGGTGTGGCGTGACCACCAAAACAGAAAGATATGGACACAAGATGTGTGCAAATGTATTTAGTTTCCTATCCATGTGAACATGATTTAAGTGGGGGGGGGGGGGTCCTCACCTCCTCTACGGGGGTCCGGGGGGCATGCTCCCCTGGGAAGATTTTTTTTTAAATGTTGAAGTTCAAAGCATCAATCTGGTGCACTTTGAGAGCAACATTAGGAGATCTATGGACACATCTCTCAACACCCAAACACAACTGTAAGCAGATTTTCTTTTAATTTATGGATATTTGACAAATCACTCCCCTTTCAAACTGTATTCTTCTTTATTAATAACTGTCATATAGTATTTTATACCTGTTTACTTTATTCTCTTATTTTTTTTATAACTATAATGATCATATAAAGATGTGCCTTTACCTCACTGGTTGTAGACAAAGCTTCTTATATGCGTTAGCATAGCTAGCTAACCAGATGCTAATGATAACAACACAGTTATTGACTGTCTGATCAGTATGACAGATGAGCAGATCGCCACTGGGCTTTCAACTAAAGACACAGACACGCAGAAACTGCGGCATGTGTATGGATTTATCGGTACTGCAATTTCTGAAGTGCTGGAGTGGCGTTCTGGTGCTCTCCGTCAGAACTGCACCCCTGTCAGTCGAGACATATACCACGTGATGACACGTTAGGCTCGTGTTGTGTTCAAGGACCCTGACCTTGGCCAGGAAAAACAGGCACTCGCTTGTTTAATTTTTGCGGTCTAGATTTCTTTCATTTTTTGCGTGTGTTTATAAATGACCTCTAGGGCCGTACCAAATTGTCTCGCGGGCCGTATACGGCCCGGAGGCCGGAGGTTCCCCACCCCTGCTGTAGACACTAATTAGAAGAACTACACATACTAAAACAGCAATGTACAGACGAATCAGATGATTAAACATGATCTTAAAATATATTTTAATTTATCTTTTGCATTGTGTTGTAATCATTATTTTAATACTTTCTGCTGACACTAGGTGGCGCTGTGCCCCACCTGCCCCTAATGACCAGTCGCCACTGGAGACACCTCAATAATATAATACATTAACCGTGCTTTACGTGAACCTCATCCTGACACAAGAGAGGACGGCAGGACTGCAATTTCCCGTGTTCAGTGAATGCAACAGAGGCAAGTCGCCAGACCAATCAGAGAGTTGCATGGAAATACATGTGTGCTTGTGTCATTCAAGCTCGTGTGTGTGTGTGTGTGTGTGTGTGTGTGTGTGTGTGTGTGTGTGTGTGTGTGTGTGTGTGTGTGTGTGTGTGTGTGTGTGTGTGTGTGTGTGTGTGTGTGGTGTGTGTGTGTGTGTGGCAATACCGTATTTAGTGTGATAGGGAGAGGGAGAGAGAGGGACCGGTGCTAGCGGGACCGTGATATTATCATCTGGTTAGCTAGCTGCACTAACGGACATAAGGAGCTGTTTCCACAACAAGCTGGAGGAGGGTCCTCCCCTGTCAGACTGAGGGGCTCAGGTGAGCTAAAGGACTCTCTGAGTGTTTAGAACGGTTTTGTCACAAATTATTGCAAAAGATTATTTCCGCGGCACACCTTCATATGATCATTATAGTGATACAAACAATAAGAGAATAAAGGAAAAACAGGTATGAAATACTATACAGTATGGCAGTAAAACAAGAATAGAGTTTAAAAGGGGAGTGATTTGTAAAATATCCATAAAGAAAAAGAAAATCTGTTTACAGTTGTGTTTCATCTGGGTGCTGAGAGAGGTTTCCATAGATCTCTTCATGTTGCTCTCAAAGTGCACCAGATTGATGCTTTCAACTTCAATATTTTAAAACAAAATTCCCGGGGGAGCATCCCCCCGGACCCCACTAGAGGAGGTGAGGACCCCCCCTAGAGGAGGTGTGGTACGCCCCCCACTTATAAAAAATAGCACTTTACCCTTGCCTATATGCCGTGAGCTGATTATGGAGCCTTCATTGTAACAGTAATTCAGATGCAATGAGCCTATATAAAAGGCCTCAAATTGGAAGCACTGTCTGGGCCGTCTTTTTCACTCAATTCTGCAATAGGTAGATCTCGCCTTTCACCTAGGACGAGGTCGGTGATCTTGGGCTTAAAAAGGTTGCTGACCACTGGTCTAAACATTTAGCAAAAGTGCACCACATTCAGACGGAGAAATACACCGTTTTCGACTGTCTTTCTAGTAGCTCTGTAGCCCCATCCAGGTGTAACTTTTCCACATCAGGTATTATGTATGCTAGCAGCAACACACAGAGTTAACTCAATGATACAAACATGGGTTAATGATTAGAGGTAACTGAGTTAGTTAGTTTGTTAAAGTTTCAGCTATTCTGTTTACAGTTCTGTCAGATTATTTAATACGATTTGTTAAAACATTGTTGTTTCTTTTGATGTGAAATATTATTTATTTAGATTAAATAAAAAGCAATGTTAATTTATTCACAATTAGTTCAGTTAATTTACCTTATTTTTTTCAAAAGAACCGATAGGAGTACCGTTAAAGGTCCGGATCGATAAGCGGTATCGATAAAAGTAGTAGTACAGTTAAAACCTTAACGATACCCATCCCTACTTGACATTGCGAAAAAGGTTATCTTTTATCTGATCTGCTATCCTTGGTTTAAAATGTTGACGGACAGATTTTGTATTTATCTTTCAGCAGAAAGTTTAATAAGATATGTATTTCTGAATCAAGTATTCCTCTTTATTGTCTTCATTGTTAGTTTCCACATGCCTAAAACAACCTCAAGCTAATTCTAAAAGTTGATGGCTAAATAAGAGCATTTGAGAAATTGTGCAAGGCATAATCCGAATAGTCGATTAATCAATTATCAGATTACTCGTTTGTTGCAGCCCTATTGTGTTACCGCATGATCTCTCTATATCTACCCTCAGACGTGTCCCAGCCAATCCAACTGCTTCAGATCATTCCATTTGACACCCGTCAAAAAAAATTCACTAATGTGTGTCCTTGTCTTTCCAATTCCTATCCTGGTGTCTTCACACCCTGTGCAAACACAACTCTGAGCTGACTAGACAGAAAAGAGCCGCAGGGTCTGATCTCTGTGTCTGTCTACTCAGCTCCTTTCAGAGACGATTAGTGTAAAATCCTAAAATTACACAGAAATATATTAGGTTACCCTTAGGGTTGGTGTGTTTGTCAACACTTGAAACCTCTGTGTTTTATTCAAATGCATAATGTGATGTGACATATGACAGAATTATACGAAGTGCTGAGGTGAGGGTGTGGCAGGAAGATGAGAAGGAGTGAATAGGGCAGGAAAAGTTGAAAACGCTAAAGGATGACAAGGTATTGGAGAAATAAAAGGAGTGGAGGCAATTTAGTCAGAACAGGATGGAGAGGTGAAGAAAGGAAAAACATGCAGTGAAGGAAAAAGAAGATGTGCAAAAGAAGGTGGATGACTGAAGGAGTCTTACATAGAAATCTTGTGGGTGGCAGTTTAAAAAACTATTATCAGCCTGATTTCATGTGACAATTTGTGGCAAGGCTTACGTGTTTTAAGCCAGTGGTTTGACTTGTGAAGATGAGTGTTGAGTGAAAGGAGATATGTAAACTTCTTGCTGGGACTTGATCCTTCTTTAATCTGATGTTGAGTGTAATCACATGAGCTGCTCTGCATCTAAGCCCTCTTAAAACTGCAAAAATATTAGCATTGTAATGAGATGAGACATGAAAGGACTTCAATTAAAATATATTATATGTGTGGTACATTTTGTACATTTATATATTTGGAACAAATAAGGCCAGATAATTTTTGCAATTCATGTCTCTGTGGTTGTTGTTGTTAAGGGAAGCCCTAAAATTGGCAAAAAGATGGATGTCCTGGGTGAAAGCCAGGTGGTCAGAGATGGTAAGATCAGTACTGGTCAGATTATTGATGGAGATGCGGGAGGCCTTAGCTCTGCCTAATCAATACAAAGACATGACAGTGTGTCCACTTTAAATGTGAGTTACCCAGGGACCACCTAATGTTGTTTGGAATGATTTTTAATCTTTGAAAAGTTGGCTTTAGTCATGAGCAAATGGCAGTCTATCCTGAATGTGAATATCTAATGAAAACGAATTCATAAGCTTCAGTTTCTGATCATTGTTGTCTCTTTTATTTTTTAATACCACTCTTTATAAAGACAAGCAGCCCGATAAGACTTTAAATTAATTTTAAAGCTATTCCTTTATGATAACCCTAGGACAAGGCTTTTTATTTTAATGTAAAAGTATTTCTCATCCAGAATTTGTTCAGTTGATGATCTGCAAGGTTTCAAAAAGTAAATACATTATTCTCTTGACATTGTTGCTCAAACCAAGTTTTTTTTCGCACAAAGAAATAAAACCACACATTACTACCAATGCTATTTGAAAAAGTTATAAAGCTGATTCTGCTGATTCTGTAGAGGAAAAGATAACTAAATGTCTATATATATATATATATATATATATATATATATATTATATATTATATATATATATATATATTAGGGCTGTCAGTCGATTAAAATATTTAATCGCGATTAATCGCATGATTGTCCATAGTTAATCGCGATTAATCGCAAATTAATCGCACATTTTTTATCTGTTCTAAATGTACCTTAGAGGAATATTTTTCAAGTTTTTAATACTCTTATCAACATATGAGTGGAAAAATATGCTTTATGCTAATGTTTATTATCATTTGAACAATGACAAATATTCTCATGAATATTAAACACAACAACCTCTGAACATTACAAATATTCGCCTCAATTCAACCTGGAACCTCTCTCATACAATACAAATGGTGTGTGTGTGTGTGTGTGTGTGTGTGTGTGTGTGTGTGTGTGTGTGTGTGTGTGTGTGTGTGTGTGTGTGTGTGTGTGTGTGTGTGTGTGTGTGTGTGTGTGTGTGTGTGTGTGTGTGTGTGTGTGTGTGTGTGCGTGCGATCGTTGGAGCTATGTGCAACTCAAGGCATATGCTCGAACGGGAGCTGCCTGGACGCTGCAATCATGTTGCTGCAATCATGAGTGTGCTGACTTCTCGTACAATGTCCCGCTGTCTGCTTCCTGCATCAAGTCAAGTGCTCGGCGCAGTTGTGTGGATAGGGCGCTCCTCTGTTGTCATGTAAACAGCTCCTTATATCCGTTAGCGCAGCTAGCTAGCACCCGATGCTAACAACAACAACAATAGCCGCGTTCACACTGCGGTACGGTAATGCACGTAAGGTCTCTCTCTCGCTCGCTCGGGCCACACAAACACACACCCTCCCGGTCCTCCCGATGGCCAGTCGGTGCCTGCCGGTGAGCGTGGAAGTGTGGTCTGCCACAAGCGGGCAGCAGGAGCGGGGCTGTCAGCAGCATCAGCTTGTTGATGGTATTTTAAACTCGATGCGCTCTGAAACTACGGGGCGGCCGAGGAAAAAAAATACACATGCGTTAATCGCGTTAAAATAATTAGTGACGTTAATTTTTTTTGCGTTAACGCGTTAACTTGACAGCCCTAATATATATATATATATATATATGGCAATTTAAATTAAAGGTCCCATCATATGCTTTTCTGGTTATTACCCGTTCCCTTGTGTGTTATGTAGCTTTTCATGCATGTAAACAGTCTGGAAAGTCACAAACCCTCAAAGTAGACCCTGTAGCAAGTAAAACTCTAATACAGAAAAGACGCATTTATGCTGCCCCAGAACGCCTCGTTGTAGATCTTTCTTTTTCCATTTTTTTCTTCCGGGGCCTATTGACGTCATTAAATCTGGACCAATTGGCACACAGCTATAGAACAATAGGCACACCCTCTGCCAGGGTGGACTCCCGAGCAGCTCATGAGTCCGCCCCGCGAGGCTCCCGGAGTGGACAGTTTGAGGTGGATTTCCCGCTGTGTTTGCCTGGATGCTGGATATAGACCAAGTGCCAGTGCCAGGCCAGCGTGGGGTCTGCGTGCCATGTTAGTGGGACACCGCGGTACATTCGGACTTTGCGTGATTGATTTTAATTTTGGTAGAAGCAGAAATTAAGTAGTTTTGTAACTTAGAAGGAGTCAGACTAACTATAAACCAATTACCTTAAAAGGTCACCTATTATGCATAATGCACTTTTTGATGTCTTTTATACATAAAAATGTGTCCCCGGTAGTGTTGTGACGATACCAACATTTTGGTTTCGATACCGATACCAAGTCAAGAATTGCGAGTTCCGATTCTTTTTCGATACTTTTCTAAAAAAAAAGGGAAACAGTCTTAAATGTAATTATTGTGCTTTATTTCACACCAGAACCATAACACAAACTTTTAAACAATGAGAACAATAAACAAAATAAATGACAATAATTCGTATTAAATAAAATTAAGCATCATCTCAAACAAGTTTTTTGTTTTATAAAATATAATTTTTTTAATATTTTATTAACATGTAATAGTACAGTAATATAAATAATTATTGACAACATGTATATTGCAGATGTTAGCCACATTGGTAAGTTAACTTAAAAGATAGCCATATTAGACAGTTATCATTGCCATTAATTGCCTCGTCAAACTACGAAAACGTTCGTTTGTCACAAAATAAATTGATTTCACTTAGATTTGAGGGCATGGCTTGAGCATGATGTAATTATGTTATCTATCACATTCGCTAATCTGTCTGTCTTTAAATTCTTTAAATAGCTCTGGATTCCGGTCGGCGAGTGCTTAGCCAAGTTTGATGTGTTGGCTGGCTCCCTTGGTTTGCAGGGATCTAAAACATTTCTCACAGACAGGCCTCGTGCTGTCCGTAGGCTTGCCCTCACTGTCAGAGATATCGCTCAAATACTTCCAAATTTCGCTTCGGGCGTCTTTTTTGTCAACAAGCCGAGGCGCAGCGGCAGTTGCACTCCCACTTGCAGCCATGCTTCTCGTTTTCTCACATGCTCTGGCAGCTAGAGCGTGGCCGCGTGCACGAGGGACTTAGAACGTGCTTGAGAGGGGCGGGACTGCAGGCACGGCTGCAGTGCACGCAGGGAGTGGAAGCAGATCGCTGAACACACACGGCTCTTATTAAAACGGCGCTTTCTCACCGGAGTACTTTTCCCCGTCATTCTTAAAGTACCGATACTAATGAAACGGAGGAATCGTACCGTTTTTAACGGCAGGGTATCGCGGTACCTTTCAAGTATCGGTACACCGTGCAACACTGGTCCCCGGTGTGTAAGGAGACTCAAAGTGTCAGATAATACAACCCTCTCTTTTTTCCTCCGTATCCACATCTCTAAAAACGGGGGTACAACGGAGCTGATCCAGATTTGCTGTGGTCATGACGACAATAAAATGTGGGCTGGGTTTACATTGAACCCCTCCCGCTGCTGTGTGTCTGTGTATTCAGCAGGATGTCTACGAGAGGGACTTAAAGTAAAGTGGTTATATATTTAATACATACAACAGCACTATTCTAGCGGTAAACACTGAAGAAAGAACATGTCAAGCTACGTGCTGTATCAGAAACAATGTGCAACGTTTTTTGGGAGTAATATGGTCTGTGTTTACATTAGCCTGTTTAGCCCTCAGCCTGTTTTTCAGGCCTCAGGCTCAGCACGTGTACTAACCAGAGTTCGGAAAAGGGACCACATTACTCCTGTTCTGGCTGCCTTAAACTGGCTCCCTATAGAACACAGGACAGAATTTTAAATTAGTCTTCTCGCCTACAAAGCCCTTAATGGGCAGGCGCCATCTTAACTTAAAGAACTCATTATACCCTACTGTCTACTAGGGCATTGCGTTCCAAGAATGCAGGGTTGTTGGTTGTTCCTAGAGTTTTTAAAAGTACAATGGGAGCCAGAGCCTTTTCTTATCAAGCTCCACTTTTGTGGAATCAGCTTCCAGTTTGTGTTTGGGCGGCAGACACCCTATCCGTTTTTAAGAGTGTGCTTAAGACATTTTTGATAAAGCTTATAGTTAGGGCTGATTAGATTCAGCCCCTAGTTTTGCTGCTATAGGCTTAGACTGTCGGGGGACACCTTACTTCTTCCTTCTCTCTGTCTGTACCTGTGTACTCTCATGTTCCGAATAACCCAGCTTCCCCCAAATTTCTTTATGGTGTCTATCTACGCTGGGATCCTGAGTCGTGGCTGATCCTGAGTCCTGGATTTTGAGTCGTGGCTGAACCTGTCACTGTGGCCATGACTTTCATCATACTACTTCCCTTATGGCTCCCATAGGATTGTAGACATCCTTGTGAATTCAACTTCTTATTACAGACACATGCATTTCCAAACATTTGGACTACCTATGTTGTAAATGTATTATCTCTTCGATTTACACACGGCATCTATTGCACGTCTGTCCGTCCCGGGAGAGGGATCCCTCCTCTGTTGCTCTCCCTGAGGTTTCTCCGATTTCCCCCTTTAAAATGTGGGTTTTTTCCTTTTTTTAGGAAATTTTCCTTGTACGAAAGGACAGAGGGTGTCGTATTGTCATACTGATATTCTGTACAAACTGTGAAGTCCACTGAGATAAATGTAACATTTATGATATTGGGCTATATAAATAAACATTGATTGATTGAAATGACATTCCCAGAACAAATTACTATATCTTCACTTCTAAAAGGGGTAAATGAATCATCTTTTTTCTCAAAGCAATGATACACCGGTGAAACTCACTCATAACACCCTTATTACTTATCGTAGCTGCACATCCAACCCATCGATCTGATCGTGAGATGATACAGAATCGATCGGTACATACATCATCACTCCATGATAAGAACCCACGAAGATATTAACAAGAACAGACATCAAAACATGTGGCGCTGTCACGGATGAGTGAAGGAAGCAGGACCCAAATGCAGATAACTTTTGAGAAACCCTTTATTTCAAGGATAAAGGATAAATGACAAATACAGAACAGAACACTCTCCGGTGAACTACGTCACCAACAAACAAGAAAAACACCAACACAGACAAAACTACAAACGTGACCTAACATGTGAATTGTGACAGAACCCCCCCCTCAAGGGACGGATTCCAGACGTCCCTAAAAAAAAAAAAAAAAAAAAAAAGTCCAAAACCCCAAGCAGGGTGGGCGGAGGGGGTCCGGAGGATGGGTCTTGGGCTGACAGCCCAGGAACACAGCGGAGGACCAGGAAGGGGTCTCGGGCGGACGGCCCGGGGGGCAAGGTACAGTCCAAAAAGGGGGATTCGGGCGGACTGCCCGGGGACAAGGCAGAGAACCAGGAAGGGGTCTCGGGCGGACGGCCCGGGGTCAAAACAGAGTCCAAGGTGGGGACCATGGAGGACCGAAGGCAGCGGCAGGAAGAGTCAGGGACCCGGGTCCGAGGGCGAAGGCAACGGCAGGAAGAGTCAGGGGGTCGGGCCCGAGGGCGAAGACCGCAGCTCTCAGGGGGCCGGGCACGAGGGCGAAGACCGCGGCTCTCAGGGGGCCGGGCTCGAGGGCGAAGACCGCGGCTCTCAGGGGGCCGGGCTCGAGGGCGAAGACCGCGGCTCTCAGGGGGCCGGGCTCGAGGGCAAAGACCGCGGCTCTCAGGGGGCCGGGCTCGAGGGCAAAGACCGCGGCTCTCAGGGGGCCGGGCTCGAGCCGGTGTCGACCGGACAGGATCAGGAGGCCGGGCAGGAAAGCGCTGATGGGCCAGTTCCGGAGATCGGGCAGGACCCGGTGTCGGCCGGACAGAAACCAGAGCCGGTCGGACAGGCTTCGGCAGGATCCCCCACGGAAAAGGACCAGGAGTTGGCAGGAACCCCGGCGAGACCGGTGATGGACATGGGGCTGGCAGGCAGGGCCAGGATATAGGGTTGGCAGGACCCAGGATATAGGGTTGGCAGGACCTCCCACGGGACAGGAGAAAAGGTTGGCAGGACCCCCGGCAGGGGAGTAGACGGCGGGACCTCCAACGACACAGGATAGGCAGGACCCCCGGCAGGGGAGTATTCTGCGGGACCTCCAACGGCACAGGACACAGGGTTGGCAGGACCCCCGGCAGGGGAGTAGACGGCGGGACCTCCAACGGCACAGGACACAGAGCTGGCAGGACCCCCGGCAGGGGAGTAGACGGCGGGACCTCCAACGGGACAGGACACAGGGTTGGCAGGACCCCCGGCAGGGGAGTAGACGGCGGGACCTCCAACGGCACAGGACACAGAGCTGGCAGGACCCCCGGCAGGGGAGTAGACGGCGGGACCTCCAACGGGACAGGACACAGGGTTGGCAGGACCCCCGGCAGGGGAGTAGACGGCGGGACCTCCAACGGCACAGGACACAGAGCTGGCAGGACCCCCGGCAGGGGAGTAGACGGCGGGACCTCCAACGGCACAGGACACAGAGCTGGCAGGACCCCCGGCAGGGGAGTATTCTGCGGGACCTCCAACGGCACAGGACACAGGGTTGGCAGGACCCCCGGCAGGGGAGTAGACGGCGGGACCTCCAACGGCACAGGACACAGAGCTGGCAGGACCCCCGGCAGGGGATAGACGGCGGGACCTCCAACGGGACAGGACACAGGGTTGGCAGGACCCCCGGCAGGGGAGTAGACGGCGGGACCTCCAACGGGACAGGAGAAAGGGTTGGCAGGACCCCCGGCAGAAGAGTATTCTGCGGGACCTCCAACGGGACAGGAGAAAGGGTTGGCAGGACCCCCGGCAGGGGAGTAGACGGCGGGACCTCCAACGACACTTGCGTAGGGGCTTGAATAGGGAATGGAGAGGGACCTCGAGCGGAGACTTGAGAGGGGACTCGAGAGGAGACTGGAGAGGGGACTCCAGAGGGGACTAGAGAAGGGAACACGAGAGGGGATTTGAGAGGGGAACTAAAGAGGGGACTCGAGGAGGGACCAGAGGAGGGACCAGAGGAGGGAACTCGAGAGGGAACTCGAGAGGGGACTCGAGGGGGAACTGGAGAGGGGACTCGAGATGGAAACAGAGAGGGAACTCGAGAAGGGACTACAGAGGGGACTAGAGGAGTAACTAGGGAGGGGAACTAGAGAGGGGACCCGAGGAGGTACTAGAGGGCCTAAAGGAGGGACTAAAGGAGGGAACTCGAGAGGGGACTCGAGATGGAAACAGAGAGGGAACTCGAGAAGGGACTACAGAGGGGACTCGAGGGGGAACTGGAGAGGGAACTTGAGATGGAAACAGAGAGGGGACTCGAACAGAGACTAAAGAGGGGACTAGAGGAGGGACTAGATGAGTAACTAGAGAAGGGAACTCGAGAGGGAAACTAGAGAGGGGACTCGAGGAAGGACTAGAGGAGGGACTAAAAGAGGGAACTCGAGAGGGAACTGGAGATGGAAACAGAGAGGGGACTCGAGAAGGGACTTCAGAGGGGACTAGAGGAGAAACTAGAGGAGGGACTAGAGGAGTAACTAGAGAAGGGAACTCGAGAGGGGAACTAGAGAGGGGACTCGAGGAGGGACTAGAGGAGGGCCTAAAGGAGGGACTAAAGGAGGGAACTCGAGAGGGGACTCGAGGGGGAACTGGAGAGGGAACTTGAGATGGAAACAGAGAGGGGACTCGAACAGAGACTAAAGAGGGGACTAGAGGAGAGAGGAGGGACTAGAAGAGTAACTAGAGAAGGGAACTCGAGAGGGAACTCGAGAGGGAAACTAGAGAGGGGACTCGAGGAGGAACCAGAGGAGGGAACCCGAGATGGGACCGTGGCAGCCGGGACCAGATCCGGGTCTGGAACCAAGGCAGCTGGGGTCGGGACCATGGCTGCGGGGACCAGAACTGGGGCCGAAACCCTGGCTGCAGGGACCGGAATAGCAGCCAGAAACATGGCTGCTGAAGCCAGAATCCTGTCTATAAGCTCCAGCTTCGACGCCGGAAACACGGCCGTATAGGGCGCTCCCGGAGCCGGGACCATAGCCGCTGGGGCCGGCCCTGGAGCCGGAAACATGGCTGTATGATCCAGCTCTGGAGCCCGGATCATGACTGTGTGGGGCGGACTCGGAGCCGGAAACATGGCTGCGGGAGCCTGCACTGGGGCAGGAACCATGGCTGCTGGGACCGGGACTGGAACCATGGCTGCTGGGGCCCGTACTGGGACTGGGACCATGGCTGCTGGGGCCCGTACTGGGACTGGAACCATGGCTGCTGGGGCCCGTGCTTGTCTGGCCTTGCGACGACTCTTCTTAGCAGCCGCCTGAATACTCCGTGGGCCTCCATAAGCCTGACGACTTCCAGCACATGACTCCAGAACAGGAGCAGGAACTGGGGAAGAAGCAGAGGTTGACTCCAGACGGAACACGCCGAGACGTATGGTGTCAGGTTGGGAATTGGGAGGTAGGGGACTAGCATGCCTGGAGCTAGCAGGCTGGGAAAAAGGTTTGACCTCAACGCTGCCCAAAAAGTCCTCCACCCACGCGGGGAGCAACTCCCTCAACCAGGGCCTTGAGGTTACCTCCTGGCGTGCCGCAGAAATAACTGACTGCCTCTCTTCAGTACTGGAGGCATATCGAAAGTCATTCCTCAAGCATGTTAACTTGTACTTCACCTCGTACAAACTGTCTGCTGGGTTCATTCCTGGTTGGGTCATTCTGTCACGGATTAGTGAAGGAAGCAGGACCCAAATGCAGATAACTTTTGAGAAACCCTTTATTTCAAGGATAAAGGATAAATGACAAATACAGAACAGAACACTCTCCGGTGAACTCCGTCACCAACAAACAAGAAAAACACCAACACAGACAAAACTACAAACGTGACCTAACATGTGAATTGTGACAGGCGCTAGGTAGCTAGAAACGGCAAAATGACTCACCTTTGTCGTTGTCTGGTCAAAAGTGGTCTTCAATGGCATTAAAACGATACAAACGCTGCTGAAGTTAATCCATAGGTTAATCCAATGTGTCTGTGTCCCTTTGAAATGATTTCTGATCATCCATAAGCAATAAACCTGCTTTTCCGTTTCCAGATGTCAGAGAGAGAGATAGGTTCGCTCTGATGCAAACCTGCGCATAGCCCCCCACCTTCTTTGTTTTAATCATGTGTGTGTATGTGGAAATTCCCATTCGATTCTATTGGCTCTAACGGTCAAAAAGAGATGTCAATCACCAAAATCGACCGATGGGTTCCAGAGAAACGGTAAAAACGCCCATTTTCAACCAAATCACCCCAGAAGTAGAGTTATTTTTGCTAAACCTCTAAAGGTCAAATGCAGGCCCGGACTGGCCATCGGGAAACTTCCCGGTCCTCCCGATGGCCAGTCCTGGCCTGTTAAGTGGCCTGCTTGCCTGAGGATTTTGTAATGTATACATTGTGAACGCAACGCTGCGCAAATGTGGGTCTGACTCTGCCTCACTGGCTGTCTACCTGATGTGGCCTGCAGACATGGCCACTTTCATACAGATCATACACTAAAGCCCTCGATTGGTCTCTGTGTGTCATTCAAGGTCGGGAGGGTGTGTATAGTTACTCTGGACTCTGAGTGTTTAGATAGTTAACTTAGTCTAAGTTACCTCAGTGGGTCTCAACAAATTCGGTCACCATTTATGTAAACGCATATTTCCATTTGAGGGGGGAGTGATTAGTAAAATATGCATGAATAATAAAAAAATAAGTTAACTAGGTGAAAAAAGGTAAGATAAACTTTTAAAACTTGTTGAGAGCTAAAACTAGTCTTTGCTGCTCCCTCAAAGAGGAGCAGGGGGGAGAGGAGGGAAACAGGTGAGGCTGATTCAGGAGCCCGGACACACTCACAACTATAAATGAACCAAAAACAAATAAATAAACAAGTTTCAATGTTTTTCCATATTGGATATGGTATGTTATTGGTTATGGCCATGTTCTTATGATTGTATGATTATTTAAATGTATACAGTTCTGTTTCATGGGTGTTTCCATAGATCTAGTCTCTTTATTTTCCCCTCAAAGTGCACCAGATTGATGCATTTAACTTTAAAAATGTAATTAAAAAATAAATCTTACCGGGGGAGCATGCCCCCGGACCCCCTAGAGGATTTGAGGTCCACCCCCAGTTAAAATATGTTCCCATGGATAGATTCATAAATAGATTTTCACATTTTTTAAATAGTAACCCATGTCCATATGTTTATTTTGGGGTAGTATATTTAAACTATAGGGCTATCACTATGGGCAGCAACACTGTAAATATTGACAAATAAATCCAGCAAAATGGCACAAAAAAAAACTGGGAGTGGACTGGCTGGGTGTGTAATTCCCGGCCTGACTTATTGTCCCAGTCCGGCCCTGGTCAAATGTCACTTGTTTTGCATCAATCTTGATACAGGGTACTTATTATATGTTGATGAGGAGAGACAGGACTATTTAAACATGAGGTGAGTGGGAACAGGTGGAAACAATCAGGAGCGGGGCTGACGATGGCGCGAAAACACACAAAGGGAGGAAGTAACAGGGCCTGAAAAGAGAGATGTAAGTACAAAATAAAACGGAAATGGAAAATGAGACATGACAGGAAACACGGGGTCTTGACTAGAGATGAATGACATAAATAGACAGACATGACGTGAAATAACATGAAAACCTGACTTGACATAAATACCTGACTAGACATGAAGTCCATCCATCCATCTTCTCCCGCTTATCCGTGGTCGGGTCGCGGGGGTAGCAGCTCCAGCAGAGAGCCCCAAACTTTCTTTTCCCTGGCGACATCAACCAGCTCTGACTGGGGGATCCCAAGGCGCTCCCAGGCCAGCGAAGAGATATAATCCCTCCACCTGGTCCTAGGTCTATCCCTTGGTCTCTTCCCAGCTGGACGTGCCTGGAACACCTCCCTAGGGAGGCGCCCAGGTGGCATCCTAACTAGGTGCCCGAACCACCTCAACTGGCTTCTTTCGACGCGAAGGAGGAGCGGCTCAACTCCGAGTCCCTCCCTGATGACCGAACTTCTCACCTTATCTCTAAGGGAGACACCAGCCACCCGGCGGAGGAAACCCATCTCGGCCGCTTGTATCCGCAATCTCGTTCTTTCGGTCATGACCCATCCTTCATGACCATAGGTGAGGGTAGGAACGAAAATGGCCCGGTAGACAGAGAGCTTTGCCTTCCGGCTCAGCTCCCTTTTCGTCACAACGGTGCGGTAAAGCGACTGCAATACCGCTCCCGCTGCTCCGATTCTCCGGCCCATCTCACGCTACATTGATCCCTCACTCGAGAACAAGACCCCGAGATACTTGAACTCCTTCACTTGGGGTAAGGACTCATTCCCTACTTGGAGTGGACAGTCCATCGGTTTCCTGCTGAGAACCATGGCCTCAGATTTGGAGGTTCTGATCCTCATCCCAGCCGCTTCACACTCGGTTGCGAACCGATCCAGTGAGTGCTGAAGGTCGCAGACCGATGAAGCCATCAGAACCACATCATCTGCAAAAAGCAGTGGTGCAATCCTTAGTCCACCGAACTGCAGACCCCCCCCCCCCCACGACTACGCCTCGAAATCCGATCCATGTATATTACAAACAGGATTGGTGACAAAGCGCAGCCCTGGCGGAGGCCAACCCTCACCGGAAATGGGTCCGACTTACTGCCGAGGACCCGGACACAGCTCTCGCTTTGGGAGTACAGAGATTGGATGGCCCTGAGTAGAGACCCCCTCACCCCATACTCCCGCAGCACCTCCCACAGTAACTCCCTGGGAACCCGGTCATACGCCTTCTCCAAGTCTACAAAACACATGTAGACCGGATAAGCGTACTCCCAGGCCCCCTCCAGGATCCTTGCGAGAGTAAAAAGCTGATCCGTCGTTCCACAACCAGGACGGAATCCGCATTGTTCCTCCTCAATCTGAGGTTCGACAATCGGCCTGACCCTCCTTTCAAGTACCTTGGAGTAAACTTTCCCGGGGAGGCTGAGTAGTGTGATGCCTCTGTAATTGGCACACACCCTCTGATCCCCCTTTTTGAAAAGGGGGACCACCACCCGGTCTGCCACTCCTTCGGTACTGTTTCCGACTTCCACGCAACGTTGATGAGACGTGTCAACCATGACAGTCCCTCAACACCCAGAGCCTTCAGCATTTCCGGGCGGATCTCATCCACCCCCGGGGCTTTGCCACTGTGGAGTTGTTTGACGACCTCAGTGACCTCCCCCCGGGAGATTGGCGTTGATCCCCCGTCATACTCCAGCTCTGCCTCTAACATAGAGGGCGGAGTTGTCGGGTTCAGGAGTTCCTCAAAGTGTTCCTTCCAACGCCCCAACACTCCATCAGTTGAGGTCAACAACGTCCCATCCTTACTGTACACAGCTTGGATGGTTCCCTGCTTCCCCCTCCTGAGGTGTCGGACAGTTTTCCAGAACAACTTTGGTGCCGCCCGAAAGTCCTTCTCCATGTCTTCTCCGAACTTCTCCCACACCCGCTGCTTTGCCTCGGCCACGGATGAGGCTGCTGCCCTTCGGGCCTGCCGGTACCTTGCAACTGCCTCGGGAGTCCCCCGGGATAACAAATCCCTGAAGGCCTCTTTCTTCAGTCGGACGGCTTCCCTGACCACCGGTGTCCACCAGGAGGTTCGAGGGTTACCGCCCCTTGAGGCACCTAGAACCTTGAGACCACAGCTCCCCGCCGCGGCTTCGGCAATAGAGGCTTTGAACACCGACCACTCTGGTTCAATGTCCCCAACCTCCACAGGAATGCCCGAAAAGCTCCGCCGGAGGTGTGAGTTGAAGGCCTCCTGAACTTGGGCCTCCTCCAGACGTTCCCAGTTCACCCGAACTACACGTTTGGGCTTACCAGGTCTATCCAGAGGCTTCCCCCGCCACTCGACCCAACTCACCACCAGATGGTGATCAGTTGACAACTCCGCCCCTCTCTTTACCCGAGTGTCCAAAACATACGGCCTCAGGTCCGATGATACGATAATGAAATCGATCATGGACCTTCTGCCTAGGGTGCTCTGGTACCACGTACACTTATGAGCATCCTTATGTTCGAACATGGTGTTTGTTATGGCCAATCCATGACTAGCACAGAAGTCCAGTAACAAACCACCACTCCGTTTCAGATCAGGGGGGCCGTTCCTCCCAATCACGCCCCTCCAAGTGTCTCCATCATTGCCCACATGTGCGTTGAAGTCTCCCAGCAAGACTAAGGAGTCCCCTTCAGGAGCCCCATACAGGACTCTTTCCAGGGTCTCCAAGAAGGCTGAATACTCTGAACTGCTGTTGGGTGCATAAGCACACACAACAGTCAGAGTTTTCCCCCCCATAACCCGCAGGCGTAGGGAGGCGACCCTCTCGTCCACTGGGGTAAACTCCAACAACGAAGCACCTAACCGGGGACTTGTGAGTATCCCCACACCCGCCCGGCGCCTCACACCTTGAGCAACTCCGGAGAAGAATAGAGTCCAACCCCTATCCAGAAGTAAGGTTCCAGAGCCGACGCTGTGCGTAGAGGTGAGCCCAACCAGATCCAACTGGTACCGCTCCACCTCCCGCACAAGCTCCGGCTCCTTCCCCCCCAGAGAGGTGACGTTCCACGTCCCCAAAGCCAGCTTCTGCCGCCCGGGTCTGGTCCGTCGAGACCCTCCGCTTTCACTGCCACCCTTCTGGCAGCGCACCCGACCCCATCGATGTTTCCCGTAGGTGGTGGGCCCGCGGGACGGAGAAGCGGAGGTGTTGCCCACGTTGCCTTTTCGGGCTGGGCCCGGCCTGGCTCCAGAAGGGGACCCCGGGCTTCCTCCGGGCCGGGTATCCTCACTTCTTGTTCTTGTTTCTTTCATGAGGTCTTTTGAACCAATCTTAGTCTGGCCCCTTGCCTGAGACCAATTTGCCATGGGAGACCCTACCAGGAACACAAGGTTCCAGACAACACAGCCCCCAGGTTCATCAGGGCACACAAACCTCTCTACCACGGTAAGGTGCTGGTTCTTCAGAGAGGTAGACATGAAGTGACAGACATAATACATAAACTTAACTAACAAAGCTGACGATACACAACACTATAACATATAAGTACCCTGTATCAAGGTTGATGCAAAACAAGGGAAATTTGATCTTTTTAGAGAGGTTTAGAAAAAGTAGGTCCAGGCCAGAGCTGCAAACCTGCGCATAGCCCCCCACCTTCTTTGTTTTAATCATGTGTGTGTATGTGGAAATTCCCATTCGATTCTATTGGCTCTAACGGTCAAAAAGAGATGTCAATCACCAAAATCGACCGATGGGTTCCAGAGAAACGGTAAAAACGCCCATTTTCAACCAAATCACCCCAGAAGTAGAGTTATTTTTGCTAAACCTCTAAAGGTCAAATGCAGGCCCGGACTGGCCATCGGGAAACTTCCCGGTCCTCCCGATGGCCAGTCCTGGCCTGTTAAGTGGCCTGCTTGCCTGAGGATTTTGTAATGTATACATTGTGAACGCAACGCTGCGCAAATGTGGGTCTGACTCTGCCTCACTGGCTGTCTACCTGATGTGGCCTGCAGACATGGCCACTTTCATACAGATCATACACTAAAGCCCTCGATTGGTCTCTGTGTGTCATTCAAGGTCGGGAGGGTGTGTATAGTTACTCTGGACTCTGAGTGTTTAGATAGTTAACTTAGTCTAAGTTACCTCAGTGGGTCTCAACAAATTCGGTCACCATTTATGTAAACGCATATTTCCATTTGAGGGGGGAGTGATTAGTAAAATATGCATGAATAATAAAAAAATAAGTTAACTAGGTGAAAAAAGGTAAGATAAACTTTTAAAACTTGTTGAGAGCTAAAACTAGTCTTTGCTGCTCCCTCAAAGAGGAGCAGGGGGGAGAGGAGGGAAACAGGTGAGGCTGATTCAGGAGCCCGGACACACTCACAACTATAAATGAACCAAAAACAAATAAATAAACAAGTTTCAATGTTTTTCCATATTGGATATGGTATGTTATTGGTTATGGCCATGTTCTTATGATTGTATGATTATTTAAATGTATACAGTTCTGTTTCATGGGTGTTTCCATAGATCGCACCAGATTGATGCATTTAACTTTAAAAATGTAATTAAAAAATAAATCTTACCGGGGGAGCATGCCCCCGGACCCCCTAGAGGATTTGAGGTCCCCCCCCAGTTAAAATATGTTCCCATGGATAGATTCATAAATAGATTTTCACATTTTTTAAATAGTAACCCATGTCCATATGTTTATTTTGGGGTAGTATATTTAAACTATAGGGCTATCACTATGGGCAGCAACACTGTAAATATTGACAAATAAATCCAGCAAAATGGCACAAAAAAAAACTGGGAGTGGCCTGGCTGGGTGTGTAATTCCCGGCCTGACTTATTGTCCCAGTCCGGCCCTGGTCAAATGTCACTTGTTTTGCATCAATCTTGATACAGGGTACTTATTATATGTTGATGAGGAGAGACAGGACTATTTAAACATGAGGTGAGTGGGAACAGGTGGAAACAATCAGGAGCGGGGCTGACGATGGCGCGAAAACACACAAAGGGAGGAAGTAACAGGGCCTGAAAAGAGAGACAAGATGTAAGTACAAAATAAAACGGAAATGGAAAACGAGACATGACAGGAAACACGGGGTCTTGACTAGAGATGAATGACATAAATAGACAGACATGACGTGAAATAACATGAAAACCTGACTTGACATAAATACCTGACTAGACATGAAGTCAGTGACAGACATAATACATAAACTTAACTAACAAAGCTGACGATACACAACACTATAACAAGGTTGATGCAAAACAAGGGAAATTTGATCTTTTTAGAGAGGTTTAGAAAAAGTAGGTCCAGGCCAGAGGTCGCGTTAACCGAATATTTTCCGTCTATGACGATTTTTTTTTAACAATGACGGAAAAATCTGAAAGCAGTCCGTCATTTTGATGGATTAGAACAAACTTAGAACAGCTCCAAAGTCTCCCCGCAGCGAGGCTCCGGTGTTATGCCGTGTTATGCAGGTGGGCCTGCAGGCCCGGACTGGCCATCGGGAGGACCGGGAGGTTTCCCGATGGCCTGGCCTGTTAAGTGGCCTGAGGAATTCTTTTTTTTATGTATGCATTGTGAACGCAACGCTGCGCAAATGTGGGTCTGACTGCCTCACAGAGGGTGACTGGCTGTCTACATGATGTGGCCTGTGTTAGAAATTAAAATCAATGTTGATATGGCGTAATTTGAATTAAATACACTATTTAATTTAAATCAGTTTTATTCTGAAAAACCTGAAGTTCACTAACTATTAACTTAATACTTTTATTCTGAAAATGCTTCACTTCCGGTTAGCATTAGCATGTGGCGAAATGCTGCATTTCCAAACCGTGAATCAAAGGTGAAATGACATGCGATGTTGTACACTGAGCACACTGGGTTTAGCACTCATCTATTGCTGCTGAATAACGTTTATTGGGGAATGTTTAAATAACCACTAGCTGCGCTAACAGATATAATGAGCTGTCAACAAGGTGGAGGAGAGTCCTCTCCTGTCAGACTGAGAGACTGAGTGATAACTACAGCTCAGGTGAGGTAAAGGACTGAGTGTTTAGATAGTTAACTTAGTCTAAGTTCTCTATGGGCAGTGGTGACTGGTCATTAGGGGCCGGTGGGGCACAGCCCCACCTAGTGTCAGCAGAAAGTATTAAAAATAATGATTACAACAAAATGCAAAAAATAAATTAAAAAATATAAAATATATTTAAGATCATGTTTAATCATCTGATTCGTCTGTACATTGCTGTTTTAGTATGTGTTCTTCTAATTAGTGTCTACAGTGTGTGCCTATTGAGCTGTTTAGAGCCATGTGGGACAAAACCTGATCCTGCCCCTCCCTCTGACTGTCTAAGTCAGGGGTCTGCAACCTTTTTGACCAAAAGAGCCATTTCGCTCCTTTTTCCCAAAAGATGTTTTGTCTGGAGCCGCAAAACATATTTCATAGTTTTTTATTGTTATATCAGACAAAAACTACAGTTTTTTTGCATTTATTAGGCTATTTATTACATGATATAAAACTGTTAACCTCGAATAAGAAACAAAGAACTTTTATAAGGAAAATTAAAAATAATACACAGGCCTACTTTAAAATAAATTAAACACAGCACTTGGGGAGTCCTCTGCACATTTGAAGAGGAAACAAATATTATTAAATGGGCCCACTTTGAAATAAATAAAACATATATCTGCACCCTAAAAAGAGTTAAAGGTAAGAATGGAGAAACCAGCTCGAGTGCGCTAGAAAGTACATTTTTGAGATGTAAGATTTTTGAAAGTACACAACCGGAAAAAATATGCCTCTTCCTTCAGACTTTCTTACAGAGTCCCTCCTCCAACACACAGGAACGCACACATGACCAATGAGGGCACGATATAAGTTTGTGCCCAGATGTAAGGCTGACAGGCAGGTAGGCCAGGGGTCTTCAACTAAAATTCAACGAGGTCCAGTTAGAGAAAATCTCCCCATGCAAAGGTCCGGAACATCAAAATGTCTAAGTTGCTTCATGAATTAGTGTGATATATTGAAGTGACCTGTAGCTTTATCAACGTCTGCATGTAATCAACAACTGACTGCCAATCAAATAAAGAAAGTACAATTCAAAAACAACAATATTTATTGTCAATTAACATTACTTAAATACTGTGAATATGTGTAATGTTTAAATATTGAAGTTAAAAGCATCAATCTGGTGCACTTTGAGAGCAACATTAAGAGATCTATGGATACATCTCTCAACACCCATATGAAACAGAACTGTAGCATATTTTCCTTTTTGGATATTTTACAAATCACTCCCATTTTAAACTCTATTCTTCTTATTTTTAACAACTTTTTTGTTGCTGTCATATAGTATTTTATACCTGTTTTTCATTTAGTCTCATTAATAACTATAATGATCATATCAAGGTGTGCCTTAACCTCAGGTTATTTGAGCCTCTCAGGAGATAGCTCTCTTCCACCTGGTTGTAGAAAAGCTCTTTAAATTCGTTAGCATAGCTAGCTAACCAGATGCTAATAACAACAGATCGCCACTGTGCTTACAACTAAAGACAAAGCCACGCAAACACTGCGGCATGTGTACGGCTCCTTATGGGTATTGCCATATTTTAAGGGCTGGAGCGGCGTTCCGGTGCTCAGCACTCCTTTCAGACAAGACATACCACGTGAAGACACGTTACGCTCGTATTGTGTTCATGAACCTGTCATTGGCCAGGAAAAACAGGTACTCGCTTGTTTAATTATTTTTGCGGTCTAGATTTCTTCTTATTTTTTGAAGTGAGAAGTTGTCCGTCAGTCAGACTGACGGACTGACTCCCTCCCCCCCACCCCCAAAACGAATACTCTTCGGTTCTCCACGAATTACAGTCACCCAATTACCCAAATCAGCGTTAAAAAAGCGGGAGGCGCCGAAAAATCCCCTATTAATGTATTGATTATAGCTCCGGGTCCGTATAGGTCGGCGTCTGGGTCCGGATCCGGACCGCGGTCCGCCTGTTGCCGACCCCTGAGGTAGGCCATCCAGTTATTTTAGCTGGGCCGGCTCAGATGATTGGTCGTGCTTTTTACAGCGCTACGGCTTCCAGAGATTAATTGTTGTATGTATTTATTGTCAAAGCATTTAATATATTCATTGCTATCGGGACGTTAAGAGCATTCCATGGAATATAACAAAAGTGTTTTCTGAAATAAATTACATACCCCATTGAATTATGACTGACGATCGTCAGCTGTCTTCCTCTCCCTCGTAAAGGCTGCACCACCGTTGACAACTTCTCTCTACATATCAAACATACCGGTAAACCAGCATCGTTTGCTGTGAAAGCATACAACTCTGTCCACGCAGAATTAAATCCTGTGTTCCTCCGGTACTTTTCTTTGATTTATCCATAGTTCGCTCATCGAGCCGGGGGTCAGGTTATTCGCCTCCAAGAAAAGGCGCTCGCGCGGGACCGGAGCAGGATGTGACGCATATTTTAGTTGACCTAATTAAAACCGTTTTGTTTTTTATTTATGTGTCACAGTATCACCTCAAAATACAACATACGAAACATTTTCAACCATGCAACAAAATATAAATAGTCCTACAAATACTTTTATTTTATTTCCTTCTTATTTTTGTCTAAGCTCAAGGGAGCCAGAGCAGAGGGCTTAAAGGGCCGCATGCGGCCCGTGGGCCGCGGGTTGCCGACCCCTGGTCTAAGTGAACGGTGACTGCAAAAACTACACTGCGCATGCTCAGAGTATTTTCCTATTTAATGTGTGTGGCAAAAAATAATGACCATAAGGGCAAAGTGTTGCCATCCCCACCATACGTCATCTCACATCATTCAGAGCTGATTGACTGTAAGTACGTGTGCCGCGAAAAGTGTGGTGTGTGAAGAGGAGACGAGATAGCTGCAGTGAGGCGTCCTAAAACCAGGAAGTAAGCTGCGCATGGCTTCCCTCCACAAAAAAGCAACGAGATTTCTCCATAGGATTTTAGAAAATAGCTCAAAATAAGATCTGTGGGAAACGTAGCTGTTAGATAAATGTACGTTTTGTTCAGCCGGATAATATCCACATGTCTACCCTACTTTGATCATTTTCGAATCATAAATCTATTGATTAGATTAGATTTATGATAGACTTTTGAAACTACAAGAAGATAAGGAGGACTTTTACAAAAAAGTAATAGAGATGTTTGTCCAGAAGGATAGGCAAATGGACTTAATCTTCAAGTCAAGGTAAGACTGCAATTGTATTGAAAATGGGATCTTACTAAGAGATAACAATTCAATATGTAAATGATACAATTACATTTGTGTGGGTATCCTTCTGTTGAACTGTCTGTTTAAAAGTAATTGAAGCATCAGACAAAAAAAGCTTTTGAAAATAATATTATATTTTGATTTAATATATTTGTAAACCTGAAGAGTCAGTGCCAGTGCCTCACCAGCCATGAACCTCTCTGTCTGCAGAAGCTTATATATAGACATCTGAGTTTTTTTTGTGCCCCACCACTTTTGTACATATAGAAACGCCACTGTCTATGGGTCTCAAACGGTTTGGTCACCATTTATGTAAACACATATTTCCAGTTGAAGGGGGAGTGATTAGTAAAATATGGATGAATAATTAATAAAACAAATTTTAACTAGGTGAAAAAGGTAAGATAAACTTTATAAACTTGTTGAGAGCTAAAACTAGTCTTTGCTGCTGCCTCAAAGAGGAGCAGGGGGGAGACGGGTGAGGCTGGTTCAGGAGCACACACTCACAACTATAAATGAACCAAAAACAAATAAATAAACAAGTTTCAATGTAAATCCAGAAAAATGGCACAAAAGAAAACTGGTAGTGGCCTGGCTGGGTGTATAATTCCCGGCCTGACTTATTGTCCCAGTCCGGCCCTGCATGCCCGCCAAAAAGGAAATGATATAGTTTCCAAACCTAACCTTGCCGTACAAATCATTGATATGTCTATATTTGCTTTACACTGTGACGCGCTCCCGTGAGGTGCAGTGGGCATGCACAACATGGCATAATACCGGCGCTAACAGTTCACGAGCGTGCCCTCTCCCCTCGCCCCCACCCCGTCTGACTTGTGTACAGACCGACTGGTAAGAAAGGATTTTGACGGAAATGTTACAATCCTGCCACATTTGGGTGTATTTACCGTATTTCTGGAACCCATTGGTCGATTTGGGATTGACACCTCTTTGTAACCGTTAGAGCCTATAGAATCGAGGGGAGGTTCCTAAATTCATCTAAACATTACCATTGATAGTTAGAATGATGCGCACACAGCTTGCCCAAAAGCGGAAGCTCCGTTACACTCTATATGAAAAATAATTGTATTGCCATAAATGTTATGATGGATTATCAGTAATCATTTCAAAGTGACACAGATACATTGGATTAACCTTCAGCAGCGTTTATATGCGTTTTAATGCCCTTGAACACAACTTTTGATCAGAAAACAGCAAAGGTAATACGTATTTGCCGTTTTGGCCCCGTAAAGTTAAGTTGTGTGTTGTCTTTCCTGGCTTTTACTTACGGTATGTCCACATGGTTCTGTCGCGTGCTTCAACGGAGACGCTTCCCATTCACTTTGAATGGGGTGACGTTAGGGCTGCACGATATATCGTGCCGTGACGATAATCGCGTTATGCGCATGTGAGATATTGACATCGCAGGACTTTTTTTTTTAGGATGTGCGATATTAAGTAGGCAAATTCTCAAACACGTCATGTTACAATTATTTTGCTGCTTGCTACAAAAGGAAAACTCGCGCGGCTCTCATGTCAGGGGTACTTGAGTAAATGACATACAGGCTCTGCATGCACAGCAAACCACCAATCACAACAATCACACAGCTTGCTCAGCTTGTTGCTCTGATAATTTAAGATCCAGAAGTCCGTGACTAAAATCCTTCATCCGGCTAATTATTGTAAAAAAAATACCAATTGTATAGCATTAAAGTTAAAGAAAGGATGGTTTGCGGACAAAAAAAAGTATTTTCTACAATTCCTGTATTTTTTCATATTGCAATATATATCGCTGGGGAAGAAAATATCGCAATGTCAGTTTTTTCCAATATCGTGCAGCCCTAGGTGACGTCAAGCTTTGCCGAACTGCATTGTGGTTCCGTTGCGTCGCTTTGCCTCCGTTGCTCGCTTCGAAAGTTGAGAAAAGTTCAACTTTTCAAGCGTCGACGGAAGCGCCAGCCAATCAAATCATATGCCAGTACATGCGCTAGCCAGTCAAACCGCGTGCTTGTGTGTCCGGGGCGGGAGATGATTGCGATTGGTTGTTGGTCGCGCGCCAGACACGCCCACCGGCAAGCTTCAACATGACGGAACCGTGTGGACGATACGTTATACCAGCGATACTCAACCCGCGGCTCGCGAGCCGCATGTGGCTCCTTTAAGACTAGTTGCGGCTCTTTTAAGTCCCACTTAAAAAAAATAAAATATATATATATATTGTCAGCAGAATTCATCAACATTTCATCATCACTCACAAGTCACACATCAGTCATCACACACATCAGTCTATTAAGCCGCCCCCCCATCCCTCTGAACAACCAATCACAAATTATTTCAGGTTTCGCGCTCTGATTGCAGGTGCGCGAGATAATTGCTCCGTCACACTGGGAAAACTAGCTTACAGCACTATGCAAAAATGGCAAAGGAATATAGGAAACGAAAATATGAAGAGGAATATCGAACATTTAAAGAGGACTGGGAACTCGAGTTTTTCTTCGTCTCCACCGGTTCGGGAAAATGCATCTGCCTGCTTTGTGACAACGTCATTTCACAATTTAAAAGGTCCAATTTGCAGCGCCATCACGACACAAAACACCCGAAGTTCAGTACCGACTTTCCGAAAGGTGGAGAGCTGAGGGCGGAAAAGCTGGCGAGACTCAAACAGAACCGAACTGCTCAAAAAAACTTATTCCACACTAATACGAGTGAAAGAGCGACAGAGGCATCCTACAAAATCACACATGAACTGATGAAAAAGATGAAGCCATATACTGATGGAGAAATGGTGAAGGATTTCATACTGCTGGCTTGTTCAACGTTGTTTCCTGAGAAAAAAGACCTGGAACGAGAGGCAAAAAAAAATGCAACTGTCGGATTCTACTGTAGCTAGGAGGGCATCAGACATTTCAGAGAACATTGCACATACTCTTAAGGACAAACTGTCATCCGCTGAGTTTGTCAGCCTTGCAATGGACGAAAGCTTGGATATCAATGACACGCCACAATTACTCATCTTTATCTGAGCGATCAACAGTAAGTTTGACATTACAGAAGAACTGCTTGACATGGTTTCACTGAAAAATGGAACAACGGGCATTGAAATAAAAAACGCTGTGCTGGAAACATTAGAAAAGTTTAACATTGGACCAGAAAAAATCACAGCATTCACAACAGATGGCGCACCGGCGATGCTTTGTAAGAGGAACGGAGCCGTGGCTTTGCTGAAAGAAACGCTGAAAAACTGCGGGGTTGCTGCTGAGGGTATTTTCTCATACCATTGTATTGTGCATCAACAAGCCTTGTTTGCTAAGTTCAAATGTCTGAATGAAGTGATGGCAAATGTAATCGAAGTGGTTAATTATATCAGGGCCCGTGCAAGAAATCACTTACATTTTAAACTGCTGTGTGAGGAGTTTGACACTCACTATGGAGATTTGGTGTTACACACCGAGATCAGATGGAAAAAACAGCTATTTAAATGGGTTGTTATATGAATGGCGCTGCCACGGGTGGCTGCCTGCTAGAGTTGCTAGTAACATTGTGTCTGTTTTTGTCTATTTTTCTTTACTTGTCGCACTTTAGGTTAGTATTTTCAGTTATTTCCGCTGCTAAGCACAGTGCAGCTCGCTCTGAAGTGCAACTATGCAGTTTCTGTGCACTATTGGTCTCATTTTAATCACTTTTGCACTGATATCATGCCGGACTGTTCTGGCTGAGTTGCACCGGGGCTCTGTTGTTTACATGAGGGAGCAGCTGATGGACCTACAATCTAGCAGTATGTCTAGACTGAGACACGAAATCCCCAAGGAGCTGAGGAGGAAACAACGGGGCTGCAAAGCGGGGAGAAGACGACTGCTAAGGAAGAGGAGATACAGACCCTATCTTCCATCGGTCGTTATGGGGAACGTAAGATCGCTCGCAAACAAAATGGACGAGTTAACATCACTCACAACGAGTCAGAGCGTGTTTCGTGAGGCCTCAGTTATGGTTTACACAGAGACATGGCTGCATGACAACATCCCGGATTCGATTGTGAGTCTACCCGGCTTTCAGTGTGTACGAGCGGACAGGAATTGCAGAGAGAGCGGCAAGAAGACCGGAGGGGGAGTCGCGATCTATGTAAACAACAGATGGTGCAATCCTGGACACATTACAGTGAAGGACCGTATGTGCAGCCCGGACATTGAACTGCTGGCTGTAAGTATTCGTCCCTATTACCTGCCAAGAGAGTATTCCCATGTCATTATGATCGGTGTTTACATTCCTCCCACGGCGGATGTGGCGCGGGCTGCTGACGTCATCAACTCCGCGACTGCAAGACTTCAGACTCTGCATCCCAATGCCTTCATAGCAATATCTGGGGATTTCAACCATGTCAATCTTAAGAAATCTCTTCCCACCTTTAAACAGTATGTTGATTGCAAAACGAGGGAAAATAAAACATTAGACTTACTGTATGCTAATGTCAAGGAGGCATACAGCTCAATAGCACTTCCCCCATTAGGCAGATCAGATCATAACCTGGTGCACTTAAAACCCCTTTATAAACCAGCAGTCCAGCGGCAACCTGTGACTGCCACTACTGTACGGACGTGGTCACCGGAGGCTGTGGTGACTTTACAGGGATGTTTTGAGGTGACTGACTGGGATGTCCTCTGTGATGCACATGGGGAGGATATAGACGGACTCACAGACTGCATCACCGACTATATTCATTTTTGCACGGACAATATAATCCCCGCCAGAACAATTAAGTGTTTTTCCAATAATAAACCCTGGGTGACCAAGGACATCAAGGCGTCACTTAACAGGAAAAAAGCTGCTTTCAGGAGTGGTGACAAGGAAGAGATGAAGAAGGCACAGTTACAACTGAAGAAGGAAATACAAACGGGCAAGGAGTGCTACAGGAGGAAGCTGGAGAGTAAACTGGCCCTAAACAACACCAGGGAAGTCTGGCGTGGGATGAGAACCATCACTGGGTATGGAAACAAGACCGACCAGGTGATGGGAGGAGACCGACAGGAGGCCAATGACTTAAACCTGTTTTTCAACAGGTTTGATGATGAGGTTACCACCCCTCCCTCCTCCAGCTCCTCCTCCTCCTCCTCCTCCTCCTCCTCCTCCTCCTCCTCCTCCTCCTCCTCCTCCTCCTCCTCCTCCTCCTCCACCTGTGACTCACCCCCTGTGATCCCCATGGAGCCTTTCCTCCCATCTCATCCATCTCATCCCTCTTGCCCCCCCCCCCCCGACCAGGGCTCTCTCTCTCAGCCCCACTGTGCCCCCACTCACCATCACTGCAGAGGACGTGAGGGGAGAGTTCAGCCGTCTACACTCAAGGAAGGCTGCGGGGCCTGACGGCCTCAGCCCCAGTCTGCTGAAAGGATGTGCTACTCAGCTGTGTGCAGTTTTTCGGCACATTTTCAACCTGAGCCTGGACATGATGGCCGTCCCTGCCCTGTGGAAGACAACATGCCTGGTTCCTGTGCCGAAGAAGATTCATCCACGCACACACAGTGACTACAGACCGGTGGCTTTGACATCACATGCCATGAAGTCGCTGGAGAGGCTGGTCCTTAAACACCTCCGTACAGTGGTCGCACCATCACTAGACCCCCTGCAGTTTGCATATCAGCCTCGTATTGGAGTGGAGGACGCCATCATCTTTCTGCTGCACAGAATACACACACACCTTGAGAAGGCAGGCAGCACTGTGAGAGTCATGTTCTTTGACTTTTCCAGTGCTTTCAATACCATCAGACCTGCCCTGCTCAGCAGGAAGCTACTGGACATGCAGGTGGATGCTCCACTGGTGAGCTGGATAACCAACTATCTCACAGCTCGGCCACAGTACGTGAAGCTGCAGAACAACACCTCTGACATTATATTGAGCAGCACGGGCGCTCCTCAGGGCACGGTCCTCTCTCCCTTCCTGTTCACAGTCTATACATCAGACTTCAGACACTGCTCACAGTCCTGCCATCTGCAGAAGTTCTCAGATGACTCTGCCATTGTGGGCTGTATCATCGGAGACCAGGAAGCTGAGTACAGGAGTGTGGTGGACAGTTTTGTGGAGTGGTGCGGTCAGAACCATCTGCAGCTCAACGTCACAAAAACCAAGGAGCTAGTGGTTGACTTCAGGAAGCGGAGTACCGCCCCAAGCCCAATTACCATCGTGGGCATGGATGTGGACATTGTGGACAGCTACAAGTTCCTGGGTGTCCACATAGACAATAAACTGGACTGGAGTAAAAACACTGACGCCCTATATAAGAAGGGCCAGAGTCGCCTGTATTTCCTCAGGAGACTCAGGTCCTTCAACGTCTGCAGCACTATGTTGCAGATGTTTTATGACTCGGTGGTCTCCAGTGTGATCTTCTTTGCTGTGGTGTGTTGGGGCAGCGGGGTGAAGACAGCTGATGCCAACAGACTCAACAAGCTCATCAGGAGAGCAGGCTCTGTCCTGGGAGTGGACCAGGAGTCGTTGGCAGTGGTGTCGGAGGGGAGAATGCTGAGGAAACTCCTCGGCATTCTGGACAATGGGTCTCACCCCCTGCATGCCACACTGGTTTCCTACCGGAGCACTTTCAGCCACAGACTGAGATCACCGATAACCACCACACAGCGCCACAGGAGGTCTTTCCTCCCAGTGGCCATCAAACTTTTTAACTCTTCACCCCTAAGTAAAGGGCACTGAGAACTTCCACACCAACACTATGTGCAATATATCAATATAATTACCATCATTGCAATTACACTCGCTGCTATACATAACTATGTGCAATATTATATTATATTATATTATTATTATTATTAGTATTAGTATTATTATTAATAATGCTATGATAATGTGCAATTACGTAACTGCCACTACGTTTTAATTTTTGCACTACTAACTACTGAAAACTACTGAATACTGCTAATAATGATTGCATTGATTGTGTGACCATCTATGTTTCTATGTTTCATGTTGTCGGTGGACGTTTGATTGCTCTTTTTCTGCTGTGTTTATTGTGTTTGTTGTTTTTTGTTACTGTTACTCTGGCACAACAATTTCCTTCGGGATGAATAAAGTCTTATCTTATCTTATCTTATCTTATGGCTGTCTAAAGGACGTATGCTTGCACATTTCATGGACCTGCTTGAACCCCTGAAATCCTTCATTGTCGGCAAAGGGGAGACTTCCCGATTTTCCTTTTTGGATGATAAAGAGTGGGTGCTGTCTGTTGCGTTCCTGTGTGACATTACGCAGCACTTGAACAAACTTAATCTCAAGATGCAGGGAAGAAACAATACTGTGTATGAGCTCTACACGGCTGTCAGACTATTTTCTGACAAACTGGATGTACTTGAACAAAGTGTCCGTGGTTCTGATTACCGTTTCTTCCCCGCCGTGCAGAAAGTGATGGCGATGCATGCAGATGCTCTCCTGCCCTGTCAATCACAATTCTGTGACCTGCTAACTGAGCTCAAGCAAAACTACACATCAAGATTCCACGACTTCAAGGACCATAGCAATATTTTTCTACCTGTGAAAAACCCATTCCTGATTGAGGTCAATGAAATGAAGCAAATAAGCTCGGACTTGTGCAGCTTCAAATGGAGTTCGTGGAGTTAAAGAGCTCAGATGAACTTCAGCGTCAGTTTCGGATTACAGATGTCGTGGACTTTTGGAAACTGGTGGGGCATCTACCAAATATCTCCAGACTGGCAAGACGCATCATCTCAATGTTTCCGTCCACATACCGGTGTGAAGCAGCATTCTCTGCGCTCTCAAAAATAAAATGTCGCAACCGAAACAGATTGAGTCTGCAGCACACAACAGAGGCCCTTCGGATCGCCGTTTCCAGCGCAGAGCCCGACTTCAAATCACTTGTGCGGCAGAAGGAGTGTCAGAAATCACATTGAGTGTGAAGTAAGTACAACATTACTCTTCTGACAACCCCTGCTGTCTATAATCTGCTGTTATATGGACTGTGATTATCAGTAAACATGCTGTCTGTTATCTGTTGTTATGGGGAGTGATGATCAGTAAACATGCTGTCTGTTATCTGTTGTTATGGGGAGTGATGATCAGTAAACATGCTGTCTGTTATCTGTTGTTATGGGCAGTGATGATCAGCAATGTGTGTTTTGTGGTTGCAGTGAAAATAATAAATCACAGTTATTGCACTGTACATTATGCTTTTCATTCCTTAGTAACATATTACTATTATCCATATTCTCAAATGCATAATGGTTTCAGGGAGGAAAGGAGCGTTTTTGGATTGTGGCTATTTTTTTTCAAATATTTTTTCGTCAATGTGGCTCCTGATTAGGACAAGGTTGAGTACCACTGCGTTATACCAATGGAATCTGTGGAATCTCAGCTTTCATATGATATCTAGTTTGTGCAGATAGCATGAAGTATAAAATATCGCTACAGAGTCATTCCTAGCATTCAGTGCCATTTCAGCTACGTTAATCAAAATAAAAAAACATAATTTTCCATGTTTATTTTTATTTAATCTGAATGATGGCTTGTTAAAGTATAAGAAAAATATTTTGGCCAAGCTCAGGACATTATGTTTAAATAATTGTGACCTAATTTTTCGCATGCAAACGAGGCAAAACGTCCACCCTGTTACAGACATTCTCATGTCTATTAAAAAAGAGTTTGACTACACAATCATTATAAAAGTTAATTATCTAACAGCTGAAATGTTCCTTACTTATGGAAGCCCATTTCCACCACTTGAAAAAAATTAAATCCCCATGAAAAGTCATAATGAGATAAAAAAGTCGAAATAATGAGATAAAAAGTCATAATTATGAGATAAGAAAGTCGAAATTATGAGATAAAAAGTCATGAGATAAAAAGTCATAATAATGAGATAAAAAGTCATTATGAGATAAAAAGTCATAATAATGAGATAAAGTCATAATTATTATTATTATTATCATTTCATTATTTAGAAAAATACTTTTTTTATTTTGAGAACAAGTAAGTTTAACCCATCTGTTTTAGAATAAAAAAGAATTTAAATGGAATGTGGCCGCATGTTTTAGTACATTTATTTTGTTCAAAGGACTACAAAGACATGGGTAATATTTGTTCATATCATTTAATTATTATAAAAGACACACAGGTAAACACACAAGAGAAACAGGACGTAACAGGGGGGACTTCACATCAGTGAATAAAATAAAATATTTAATTAAGAACATAAACCCTTAAACATTACATTTAATTAATGGTGTTAACATTTTATATTATCCATCCATCCATCTTCTCCCGCTTATCCGTGGTCGGGTCGCGGGGGTAGCAGTTCCAGCAGAGAGCCCCAAACTTTCTTTTCGACATCAACCAGCTCTGACTGGGGGATCCCAAGGCGCTCCCAGGCTAGCGATAATCCCTCCACCTGGTCCTATGCCTACCCCTTGGTCTCTTCCCAGCTGGACGTGCCTGGAACACCTCCCTAGGGAGGCGCCCAGGTGGCATCCTAACTAGGTGCCCGAACCACCTCAACTGGCTCCTTTCGACGCGAAGGAGGAGCGGCTCAACTCCGAGTCCCTCCCTGATGACCGAACTTCTCACCTTATCCCTAAGGGAGACACCAGCCACCCTGCGGAGAAAACCCATCTCGGCCGCTTGTATCCGCGATCTCGTTGTTTCAGTCATGACCCATCCTTCATGACCATAGGTGAGGGTAGGAACGAAAATGGCCCGGTAGACAGAGAGCTTTGCCTTCTGGCTCAGCTCCCTTTTCGTCACAACGGTGCGGTAAAGCGACTGCAGTACCGTTCCCGCTGCTCCGATTCTCCGGCCCATCTCACGCTCCATTGTTCCCTCACTCGAGAAGTGATACTTGTTCTCCTTCACTTGGGGTAAGGACTCATTCCCTACTTGGAGTGGACAGTCCATCGGTTTCCTGCTGAGAACCATGGCCTCAGATTTGGAGGTGCTGATCCTCATCCCAGCCGCTTCACACTCTGTTGCGAACCGATCCAGTGAGTGCTGAAGGTCGCAGACCGATGAAGCCATCAGAACCACATCATCTGCAAAAAGCAGTGGTGCAATCCTTAGTCCACCGAACTGCAGGCCCCCTCCCCCACGACTACCCCTCGAAATCCGATCCATGTATATTACAAACAGGATTGGTGACAAAGCGCAGCCCTGGCGGAGGCCAACCCTCACCGGAAATGGGTCCGACTTACTGCCGAGGACCCGGACACAGCTCTCGCTTTGGGAGTACAGAGATTGGATGGCCCTGAGTAGAGACCCCCTCACCCCATACTCCCGCAGCACCTCCCACAGTAACTCCCTGGGAACTCGGTCATATAACTTCTCCAAGTCTAATACAAAACACATGTAGACCGGATAAGCGTACTCCCAGGCCCCCTCCAGGATCCTTGCGAGAGTAAAAAGCTGATCCGTCGTTCCACGACCAGGACGGAATCCGCATTGTTCCTCCTCAATCTGAGGTTCGACAATCGGCCGGACCCTCCTTTCGAGTACCTTAGAGTAAACTTTCCCGGGGAGGCTGAGTAGTGTGATGCCTCTGTAATTGGCACACACCCTCTGATCCCCCTTTTTAAAAAGGGGAACCACCACCCCGGTCTGCCACTCCTTCGGTACCGTTTCTGACTTCCACGCAACATTGATGAGACGTGTCAACCACCACATTTCCTTCAACACCCAGAGCCTTCAGCTTTTCTGGGCGGATCTCATCCACCCCCGGGGCTTTGCCACTGTGGAGTTGTTTGACGACCTCAGTGACCTCCCCCCGGGAGATTGGTGTTGATCCCCGTCATACTCCAGCTCTGCCTCTAACATAGAGGGCGGAGTTGTCAGGTTCAGGAGTTCCTCAAAGTGTTCCTTCCAACGCCCCAACACTCCATCAGTTGAGGTCAACAACGTCCCATCCTTACTGTACACAGCTTGGATGGTTCCCTGCTTCCCCCTCCTGAGGTGTCGGACAGTTTTCCAGAACAACTTTGGTGCCGCCCGAAAGTCCTTCTCCATGTCTTCTCCAAACTTCTCCCACACCCGCTGCTTTGCCTCGGCCAGAGATGAGGCTGCTGCCCTTCGGGCCTGTCGGTACCTTGCAACTGCCTCGGGAGTCCCCCGGGATAACAAATCCCTGAAGGCCTCCTTCTTCAGTCGGACGGCTTCCCTGACCACCAGTGTCCACCAGGAGGTTCGAGGGTTACCGCCCCTTGAGGCACCTAGGACCTTGAGACCACAGCTCCCCGCCGCGGCTTCGGCAATAGAGGCTTTGAACACCGACCACTCTGGTTCAATGTCCCCAACCTCCACAGGAATGCCCGAAAAGCTCCGCCGGAGGTGTGAGTTGAAGGCCTCCTGAACTTGGGCCTCCTCCAGATGTTCCCAGTTCACCCGAACTACACGTTTGGGCTTAGCAGGTCTATCCAGAGGCTTCCCCCGCCACTCGACCCAACTCACCACCAGATGGTGATCAGTTGACAACTCCGCCCCTCTCTTTACCCGAGTGTGACTAGCACAGAAGTCCAGTAACAAACCACCACTCCGGTTCAGATCAGGGGGGCCGTTCCTCCCAATCACGACCCTCCAAGTGTCTCCATCATTGCCCACATGTGCGTTGAAGTCTCCCAGCAAGATTAAAGAGTCCCCTTCAGGAGCCCCATACAGGACTCTTTCCAGGGTCTCCAAGAAGGCCGTATACTCTGAACTGCTGTTGGGTGCATAAGCACACACAACAGTCAGAGTTTTCCCCCCCATAACCCGCAGGCGGAGGGAGGCGACCCTCTCGTCCACTGGGGTAAACTCCAACAACGAAGCACCTAACCGGGGACATATGAGTATCCCCACACCCGCCCGGCGCCTCACACCTTGAGCAACTCCGGAGAAGAAAAGAGTCCAACCCCTATCCAGAAGTAAGGTTCCAGAGCCGACGCTGTGCGTAGAGGTGAGCCCAACCAGATCCAACTGGTAACGCTCCACCTCCCGCACAAGCTCCGGCTCCTTCCCCCCCAGAGAGGTGACGTTCCACGTCCCCAAAGCCAGCTTCTGTCGCCCGGGTCTGGTCCATCGAGACCCTCCGCTTTCACTGCCACCCTTCTGGCAGCGCACCCGACCCCATCGCTGTTTCCCGTAGGTGGTGGGCCCACGGGACGGAGAAGCGGAGGTGTTGTTTTATATTATATATTATTTAATTACATTTCATTTTGCCAAGATTACTAACAAGAATTATTATAATCAACAATAACAGCCGGCATATAATCTGGTCATATCTGTACCAACTGACGTCTTCTCGTGGACTGGGCCAGTCAAATGTGTTAATGCCATTCCTATGCATACACTTTATCTTCAGGTCTTCTTCCACCTCCAGGATGATTCCTGGGAAGGTTTCACCATCATACTTAATGATGCACCACTGCCCAATTTCTTCTTTAGTGAGGACCTCAGGCCGGGTTGGTTCTCTGGTGCATTCTTGAATCGGCTCTTCTACCAAGTTCACTTCCTTCAGCCCATAGCACGGACAATCCAGTTTGCCCTTATAAAATATATGCATATTAAACAAACAATACATAACAACACATGCTGGAAATAGTTAATCATCTAGCCTTTTAACATCCCCTGTTACTGTGTGTCCACCCTGTTACTGTGAAAAATAGTAACAGGGTGGAAATGTTATGCTAAACTTGGCTATTGCTACATGTGTGATGATAATCAAGCTAGCACTTGGTGACAACAGAGAAAGATATTTGATAGATATATTCAACAGATTTTCTAAATGTAAACATTTCGATCAGTTTCCACTCAAATCAAGCATAACAGGGTGGACATGGACATGGACAGTTAAGTTCTTTAAAAACAATAACAAAACTCTGCTTCTTGAAGATGATTTTCCCGCTCAAAATGTATCCTTCTTCTGAGTCATACAAATAATAGAATAGTAAAGGGGCGTGTCCAGAGGGATTCAAATCAGAGTAACTGGGGGGACGTTCAAACAGGGGACACACACTTTTTTTATCAATAAAAACATAAATTAAAATGTTGGTGAGGAGTATTATTAATAAAAGGGTTATACAACAGTGACAAAAATGTAGAATTTGTTTTATTTCTTTGTTTATATCTGTTACAGAAGTTGAGCAAACACGATTTGGGACACAGCTATTTAGCCTACTTGTGCTAAAATCAGAGTAATTATTTAGAATTTTGAATATCCTGGGTAAATAACATTGTTGTTTTATAGTAGAGGGGAATAAACATGTAAAACCAACCTAGAGGGTTTCATCCCTCCCATGAACCAACATGGATTAAACGTGTGGTTTTTTTACCACAATGTTGGGGAAATTAATGGATAAAATGCACGGATTATGATTATTATTATTATTCCCACTCCGATCTGGACACTAGGTCCACCATTTCCCCGCAGCGAGGCTCCCCCCGTTGACAGTTTACGTGGGCTGGGTGCAGTGGCCATCGGGATGGCCATCGGGATCAGTCCCGATGGGCCGGTACCGAATTGGGCCGGTCGGATAAGTCACGAGCACTTCCCCCACTCCCCCCGTTGACAATTTACTAGCGGTACCGAAGTGGGCCGGTCGAGAGTCCCGGGCTGATTTTTAGTCCCAGTCCACCACTGGCTACATGATCGCCCATATTGACGCACCTAATTCCAAAACTTCTAACAGATAAAACATAAACCAATCCTTCAGCCTCATGAGCTCTCAGACACGTTCAAAATTAAACTGTCATCGCTGCCTGAGCTTGCTGCTGTGTGCGCCATCGTGCGTTTGCATGCAGATGCTGGGATCCAGAACGGTGCAGCTGGAGCTCTTGGCCCGCAATTACATCACACATAATTTGGCGAGATTTGAAGAATCCCCAAGAAGATCCAAAATATGGTCAACATTGAAGGGCAGATTAATGGTTATCAAAGTACAAATATCCCAAATCAGTTCAGTAACGGGTTTCAAGAGGACAATATTTACTAAAATTGATGGGTTTGGATGATGGGTGAAACCCGTGTCACAGGCTCTTTAAGAGGTTAGCAAGCATCGCTAATGTTGTACTGGAAAGAATATGTGTAAAGAAGCCGGATATAAAAAGATACTCACCTTGTGGTAAACCCGCGAGAGAGAAAGCGTTTGAGCTCTATACTGTTTCAGAAATAATCCTTGATGTGGTTTGGAACATAATATGGCGTTTAATCACGGCAGTGTTTGTAGCTGAGTTTCTGCTGGTAGACACTAGACAGGGTCAGGGTCGGCTCTAGAACAAATCGAATGGGGGGGCAATAATTTACCACGGGGGGGCACACACTGCCGTCAACAACCAACACACAAACACCAACGCAACTTCAATTTAAAAAAACATGCAGTAAAGTTTATTGTCTTTCACACACATTGCAGGGTGTAGTGCTATTGTATAGCGCACCTATGACTTCTGCATACATGCACGGTTGTGGCACGACCACCAAAACAGAAATATATGGACATAGGCCACCATATAAAAAGTGTGCAAATGTATTTAGTATCCTATCCACGTGAACATGTTTTAGGTGGGGCATGCTCCCCCGGGAAGATTATTTTTAAAATATTGAATCAATCAATCATCAATCTGGTGCACTTTGAGAGCAAAATGAAGAGATCTATGGATAGCCTATCTCTCAACATCCATATGAAACATAACTGTACACAGATTTACTTTTTCTTTATTGATATTTTACTAATCACTCCCCTTTTAAACTGTATTCTTGTGTTACTGTTCTATAGTATTTCATACCCGTTTTTCATGTATTCTCTTATTCTTTAATAACTATAATGATCATATAAAGGTGTTCCTCGCAAATACTTGTTTACATAAATGGTGACCAAACCGTTTGAGACCCACTGAGATAACCTACACTAAAGTGAACTATCTAAACACTGAGAGAGTCCTTACCTCACTGAGCTGACGTTATAAGATCCTCTCAGTCTGACAGGAGAGGACTCTCCTCCACCTTGGTGTAGAAACAGCTCTTTATATCCGTTAGCATAGCTAGCTAACCAGATGCTAACAACAACATTCCGCGTTACCACTCGCGCACTCACAAAATGCGCTCGTGCCACACACACAGAGCCGAGCTTGAATGAAACACAGAGACCCAGAAGTAGGCTACTTGTACTGTACTGTATATCATATTATTTCCGATGGCTTTACTGTATAATCAGTGTAACAGATGAACAGATTGCCACCGGGCTTTCATCTAAACACACAGCCACGTAATGATAACAAAACAAAAGTCGGGGGTCATTGGTCAAGGAACACACCAATCAGAGAGCAGCAGTGAGCACACCTCAGGCTGTGTTTTATATTTGTATTCTTTATTTCTGATGTATTTCACACAACAAACCTTTAGTGGAAACGTTTTCACTTATATGATTAAAAAAAAAAACGCCAAAGTGGCAAGGCTTGCCCACCCTGCGTTGGGGGGGCACAGTGACTCATTTGGGGGGGCATGGCCCGTGAATGACTTCCCATGACGCCGACCCTGGACAGGGTGCATCAAATTATATTGCAAAAATTAAATCTCAACATATCAAACCATCTGTGGTTGCATTTTGTTCAGACACACATAAAAATAACTTTTGCAAAGTTTCAGGAACATTGATTGAGATTTAGAGGTGGAACACAGCATGTGAAGAATATGAAAATTGGCCGTTTGGGTGTTTTCCTAGGCAATTTCTAAAAATGCAAGAAATTGTTGTTGAGAAAATTTATTTTTAATAGAACAACATTGATTTATTTAAGAACAAAAAGAACAACATTGAAATTGAGTCCTGGTCCAGCTTGCACTTGCAGTGGCGCAGATTTGGCTGTTTAGAGCGGTCATGTTCAACTGCCTGCAACACATTCTGCAGGTGCTCCTCGCTCCTGGCTGCTGCCACAAAGGTGAGTTTGACGCCACGCTCGGCACAGTCATTCACAACATTGATGGCACGTACATTCACCGCACCGATCTGGAATGCTTCACTGGCAGCCCAATCCTCTACATACAGTGAGAGAAACGCTGGATTGATGTGCAGCTGGTGCATGCCGAACCAGCAGTCTGGGTTGGCGAGGTCAGCCAAGCTGCTGGTTGGGGAGAGGGTTGGAAACTTCGGCTCGCATGGGGATGTCAGCCGGCTTGTGCTCCAAGATGGCATCTGCAAGTGTGCGCCGATCGCCAACTGGCACCTTGGTGCTGAAGAGTGCCAGGGGCAGCATCTCGCCTGTCAGGTACCATAGGTACCACTCCAGTGGCTTGATCGCTTATGCTGCGATGCCCTCGTCAACAGACTTGTACGCGTACAGGTGGTGGTAGAGTGTCAGGTCATTCCATGCGGCATCTACGGCCGTGTCGCAGGTCAGCCACCACGTTGCGTAGACCCGCGAAATGAAGTTGGCAAACGCAGCACCTGCTGCCACGTAGTGATGGTCCCCTGAGGAAGCAACGCAATGTGCTGCTCCATCAAGGCCATCTTGAGAGTGTAGAACAGGTTGGCCATCCACCGCGCCTTGTGCAGTGCTCCCGGCCGTTGGAAGGTAACTGGAGTTTGTGCTGCACTGTCTGCACCCAGATACACAAGACACGGCTGCATGAACTCACGGTAGTCACCTCGCTTGTAGTCGACTACTCCTGCAGCGCGCAATGAATTCAGCACGCAACTTGCCCAGGAACGGTGGTTAGGCCTCATCAGGAATGTATCGGGACAATTGGCCGCTGTCCTTATGTGGCACCAGGTCCCAGTTGTCCCGGAGCCGTGTAAACAATGTAACCTCTGGCGAGCGTGACGTCTCCACCTTGAGGTCAGTGAAAATGTGGCTGAGGAGCACCTCGCCGATGTGGTGCCGGCACCCGGACCAGAGCAGTGGTCGACCCAGTGAGAGCTGGATGGCAATGCAGGCTGCCATGAGATGGCCAGTGTTTGACGCGGTGGTGTCAAATGCCATGTTGACAACCTGATCGGTGTAGCACCACCTGATCATTCCACATGGCTCGTCAGTTCCCTTCATATAGGCTGGCACACCAAGCAGTTTGAGCCGCTCCGCATCTCCGACCACCACTGTCAGACGCTCCTCCAACTGGCGCACATTGGTGAGCATCGGCGTCAACTTACTGTCCCAGTGCAGGGTGCACATGGGAGGTAGTTTCCACTGCTCGTGTGGCAGCGCGCTCGGTCTGCTGTTGCGTTGGACGTGGAGACCTTTGCCCTATTGCCACCTTCAACCGTGTAGCCAGTGACACAAGACTTGGCCGGCTGAGGATGTCTGCTGGAATGAAGGCTGGTGCCAGTCTTCTTACGCTTGCGTGTGGGTGTGTTCTTCGCTGGTGTAGCAGCTGTTTCATCTTCTTGAAACCAAAGCCCAAAGTGATGGCACTAGAGAACGACATAAAAAATGAACCGCTTTATCAAGGTTGGTTACCCATTGGGGTTACCCCCTTTTGCCGTAAAAAATGATGTGCCGTTCCACCTCTAAATCACCACGTATCGCAATTTTGTTTGCATTTATTGTTTTTGCATGGAGACAGATCAATATGCTGGAACAGTGTATTTTGATGCACCATTCTCTTCACAGAGCTCACTGCTTGCATGCAGACGCTCCAAAGGGGCGTGGCCAGCAGCAGCTCGGTTACATTTAAAGGACCAGACCCGGAATCAGCACTTTTGTAACAGGGCTAAAATAGAGGAGTATGAGGCATTCTAAAATGGGTGATCTGTTTGGTATTTTGAGCAAAACACTTCAGAGACATGTTTTGTATAGATATGGCCCTATAATATATTGTTCAAATATAGCATAATAGGTGAGCTTTAAGTTCTGATTGGACTCAGACATTGTCCAACTTAACAAGTACATTCTGATATTTCTTTTTTAGCATCTTGTCAATGCAATCATTAGTACAAACACTATTTAGACATTCCATTGTTATCATACATAACTATTTCCTTTTCTCTGCATATCACCTTGACAACATTAAACAACTAATGTTTTGGTCCACCATGACTTTGACAAAAAACTGGGAAAAAAGGGTAAACATACCATAATCATGATTCTTCATCAGTATTTTTGTTTTGACACATCATGACTGTTATTCTTGGGTTGTTCTGATTATTAGGTTCAGACAGTATGTCCAAATTGAGGAGGACTCATGGGACCTGTCCTAGAATGCTGTCAAACCCCTCCGTCACTCACGGCAACCTGATATCATCTTTTATCCCTAGGTGTGAAACTATTCCCCAAAGATAAATATAGGAATAGATTGCTGGATGTCTTACAAAGGAGACAGAAAACTTGAACGAATGGATGCTAATGAGATACAGAGCCCGATACAGTATGTCTAACTAGATTAAAAAATATATATATATATATGACTGAATCTAACTATACACAACGAGGTGTTTTGTTTGTTTGTTTTGCATTTATATAGCACTTTTCTATTCCTCAAAGTGCTTTAAGATAAAAGTATTCATTCATAAAGAAGAAGAGGTTCATTCATAAAGAAGAAGAGGTGTGCAGTACAAGGTGCCACCTGCTCAAGGAAACTGATATTCACACACATTCACTCATGCCTGAAAACTCATCTCTTTCGACTCCACCTCGAGCGATAGAATGACTAACAAAGAACTGCTAACAGAGCACTTATATACTAATAAAGGACTGGCTTATCTAAAGCCAGTTGAGTAGCACTTGAAATGCTTGGCTCTATGAAACCTGATGTACTTATATGATTCTGTTTTCTTCAAGGTTGTGTCTTCCTGGTCGAATGCACTTCTTGTAAGTCGCTTTGGATAAAAGCGTCAGCTAAATGTAATGTAATGTAATGCCATCAGAAGCAACTAGGGGTTGAGTGTCTTGCCCAAGGATACATCGACATGTTGACTGTATGGACTAGGAACGGACCGCCAACCTTCAGATTGTTAGACAGCCACAACTGCCATTGGATGGTTCTGATCAGTGGTGTGAAGTAAGTACATTTACTCAAGTACTGTACAATGTACTGTACAATGTGAGATACTAGTACTTTACTTGCTACTTTGTACTTCTACTCCACTACAATTCAGAGGTTAATATCGTCTTTTAACTCAACTACATTTATTTAATACCTTTAGTTACTTTACAGATTTGGATGAATGATGTGAAATATAATCAACTCTTAAATCAGACTTTAGTTCCACCTGGAGTAAATCCACCAGCTACCCTGCAGTATACAAAGTAAGTCATTCAAACTAGCTGCACCTTTACCAGCTTTGAGAACACTTTCATGATCAATCATTATAAAACATATCATATATATTATTCTTAAATGGACCAATCTGCAGAATGACTACTTTTACTTTTGGTACTTTATATTTTGATGCTTATAATGTTGTACTTTTACTTGAGTAACATTTGGAATGCTTTTACCTGTAACAGAGTATTCCTACACTCTCTACACTAACAGAGTATTCCTACACTCTGTTACTTCTACTTTTATTTAAGTACAGTAGATCTGAGTACTTCTTCCACCTGGTTCTGATCACACAGCAGTATGCTGAGAGCAGATACACCTTCTGTTGACAGTACAGACACAATCAGTTGCCTAAAAGACATTAGTCAGCACTGTTAATCCACAGTTACCAACCTAACGGTTGTGAAATATGGTGTTTGGAAATAAAACGGACTTGACTTGTCTTATTATAAATTAAACTGTATATTCTGTATGCAGCTCTTTATGCATGCTCTGTTACTTGTCTTGTTTAAATATGAATTTTAGACAAATCATATATACATTTTCAAATAATTACCTCAGCAAGAGCTTTTCAGCATTGCATCTACTCTAACATTAACTTTGATCACGATCTGTGTCTTTAATAATAATAATAGATGACATTTGTATAGCGCCTTTCAAGGGACCCAAGGTCGCTTTACATGGTGAACAATAATAAAGACAAGGCCATGCTGAACATGGCCTTGTCTCTCCCCCTGAAATCCAGCCCCTCCTGTTGAGCGGGGCTCAGTCCCAGTCTGCTCTGGAGGATTCCCCTCCTTCAGTTAGCATGCTGCCCAGCAGTGACAGGAATAGAAAGGAGACTGTAATTGTTGAAACCTCCAGCAGCTGCTGTGCTGATCAAAGTGAGTCAGAGAGACCTGAATACTTTACACTTGATACAGCTTCATTATAATGCCTGGGGTCTCCTTTTCTGAGGATAATGGGTATTACAGTTTAAATATAATGCCAAACTTCAAGCCATCATCAACTAGTGACCTCCATGAACACCATGATAAATGTTAATTGTCTCTTGACCTAAAATAATTGATTGAAGTAATATTAAGAGATAAAGGATTAAAAGTGTACATTCAACAGTCAACCTAAACAAATGTTTCAATTGCAATTGATGAAAGAAGATAGGTCCGACCTCAACAATGATTTGCTAGTGACTGTGCCGCGCTTACACTAAGTGTGCCGCATTAACGCATAAAGGTGCCGTAAGATGAGGACCCACGCAGTCTGCGTGATCTGCGTGTAGGGAGGGGCGGCCCTGGCTGCAGCACAGCCAGTATGAGAAAAATAAAGAGCTTTTTGAACATTAAAGCATGGAGGCATGTCCCAGTAGAGACACTAAATGCAAATAAGAACCTGAACATTTGCATCATAGGGCCCCTTTCAATGACAGCCATGTTCTCATCAAGCTAAAAAAGGCATATTTTACCAAATTGTTTAACTGTGCCTTAAAGTTCTTGCTTCTCTATTTTTCAAAATTCTTTCTCTCTAGTTGCTGACATTACAAATCCATCATAACAAAGGACACAGATCCATTCCAGAGGCTGTCCCACCTTCCAAAACCAGAGCTAGCAGAGACTGTGCCGTGCATAATGATGACCAGAGCACTCACTCTTTATTTTCCAAAAATATTCTTGGAAGTTGAGTTGGCATGAGTGTCTTGCAGCTTAAAAAACACTGCCTTTTTTCTTTCCTGTGTAATGGAAACCAATGTAAAGTTGGGCCCGCTACAGAAGCACTGTGTTGTGGGGCCGGGGGATAGCAGGTGCTTCCTCAACACCCTTGGGAGAGAAATGTGCCCCTGAGCTCTGGCCTAGGATCAGCTTTCTCTACACCACATCAACCTCCACTGTTTTGAGGTAGCGGGTAAAATATTCCCAGGACCAGTGTTTTGACCATCTCAACCCTTTATGCAGAAGCAGCAGTTGGGAAACGTTCACAGAAGCAGCAGTGTTCCTGTGAGTTACTGAGAATGAGAGGTTCTGAGAGCAGACAAGGGACTACTCATAGGTAAGACAAGTTCAAGTTATTTATCACTCCTGCTTTTGGGACAGATCAAGCTGTTTCATTGGGCCGACTTTGTAAAACTGTACTGTATCATGTGCTGTCCCTGTTGACCTTTGTTCTGACATGTATGCTTCTAATTGTTTCAGTGAAAGAAAGAAAGGAGAATACATCCATCCACATCCAAAGTCAGGCTTGAGAATAAAACGATATTGCCAGAAAATTCCTTGGCCTCTTGTGAGCATTTCTGCAAATCCAAAACTTCTGCTCCGATGCTGTAGGTAAGAGGAATCACATACAGAACAGATGCGATGTACTGTAAGTGAGGTTAAAGCAGCTGAGAGCACAAGGCAAACTGGGCCAATTGCCATGGTATTGTCCCCCTATTTACCAGTGGTTAAAGATTCATCATCTTTAGTCTTTGTGTCCATAAAAAGTGTACACTACTCACACTTTCATGTTGGTTGAGTTATGTGTCTTTCTCTGGCAAGGCTGCAGGAGGGGGGCTTTGATGTGAAGCCATAAAAGCTGAAAGAGAGCGGCCAAGGCAGCATACTGCAGTGTAGGTTGAAGCAGGATACTGAGGTCAGCAGTGATACAGTGCATGGGGGGGAGAAGACGGGTACCACTGAGCCCACATTTAGCGATGTGGGAATCAGAGAAGACACACTGAGTGAAGAACTGGTGAAGTCAGTAACTGTGTGGTTCCTGCATAATAACCTTACTAAAAAGAAGTGTATTCAAGTATACTTTTTATTTACTTACTGTATCAATCATATACTTAATGAAGTTCTATATCCGTATGGCTTATACTGACAAGTATACAGAAAAGTTGAGTATCTTTAAATGAAAGAAAAGTCAAACTAATTAGTCTTGCTTTATTATATACCGGGCTTGTAGTTGACCCATAGACTGTATATATAAATGGACATAGTGTCCGTGACGTCACCCATAGAGAGGCCTTCTACTTCCGCCCCATGGGACCTTATTTCGGAAAAAGTTTGTATTGAAGTCAATGGGGAGAGAAAACGTATCTTTCAATCCCGTTTGAATTGTGCCATGAATTACACACAATGATGTTTGTCAATCTTAAAAAAATATTTCCATGTCAAAAAAGTCAGAGTTTGTTGTAAAACTATTGAAATATAAGACTATAATACGCAACTAGAAAGACTACAAATCCCAGAGTCGCGAAAGTGATGTCATAATTGTTTTCCTCCACTAAATATAAGAGATAGCTAAGATAACTTTAACAATATGCCTGTGTGCTTTGTACCAGGCTGTAATCATACCAGCAATGGGTCTCACTTGTTCTTTCGCTTCACGTCTGATGAGAGGACCAGGAGTGGCTGGCTGGATCAAGTTAGCTACCTAGCTAGTAGCAAGCACATTAGTTAGCATTACAGCCAGCTTAGCCTTGTCATTTTTATTAGCCTTAACATGAAGTAACATTAAGTTAACCAAAGTGTTGAACAGTAGAGTAGTAGTCATATTTCGTGAACCCTTTGAAGAGTACTGTCACACCGGTGTGATCATTCTATAAGCCCGGATGCCCCCGAGGGAGACATGCTAACGCTACATTAGCATCGCCGATCTTTTATTACTTCATGCTATCTGCACAAATGGTTGACATTGAACATTAAAAAGATCAGGCAGTTCAGGGAGAATCGAAGGAAGGCAGGCAGCTTTGCATGACATTCTTCTAGACGTGTTTCATTGAGGTGATAGTGATAGTCTTGTTTGGCAAGACAGTAGTGACGGCCATGTTGGTGACGTGTGTTGTTGTGTGAGACCAGAGATGTAGTTCATTGAGTGGTTTCACACAAAAAAAGTATTACTTCACAGTTTTACAGCAAAATATTTGTTTTTTAACTTGCAAAATTATCTTTTAAATTGACAAACATCATGTATAATTCGTGGCACAATTCAACCTGGATCGAAAGATAACGTTTCTCTCGCCATTGACTTCAATACATAATTTTTCCGAAATAAGGTCCCATGGAGGTCCACCGGAAAGGGAGGGACTTCACCTTTCTATAGGATTCTGCAGAGTTGCAGAGATGCCCTTAGTAGGCGGAGTCGGCCACTAACGGCTCGACGACAGTGACGTCAGAGTCCAACTCCCGCCTGCTCCAAATAAGGGCAAAGAGGCGGAGCCGAGGCGGGACCTGCTGCCACCGAGCTGGAAGTTCCAGAGCTAGCTGAAGCTACCAAGCTAAGCTAACATGCTCCCCATTTGCACACTGCCGTGGCATTTTACGTTTCTAAGGTAAGCGGACATGAAACTATTCAGCAAAACAATAAATAATAATCGAAGTTATTGAGTTTTTAGCATAATACTTCAGAATCTTAAAATCCCTTGACGTTTGTATGCAATTGTGCTAAATTCAACTCTGGAATCAAGCAAATATTAATATGTTTGCATGACATTAGTTATTTATATTTTGATATCACTTAATTATACATGTAATACATTTAAGTCAAGCTAAGGTACATGTGATGGTAGCTAGTTAGTGCTCTTACCTGTGATGACTCCTCCAAATAGCATAATACTGTAAGTACCAGTTCTAGATCCTTGACTTTAGACAAACAATTCAAAAGACAAAATGTATTTAAAGACCAATCTTTATTTGAAGGTGCCTCTTAACCTGGGATATTAGTTATACAGTAATAGTATTGACAATCAAAAAAAACTGAGCAACTCAACAGTCAACTTTATATTTCTTATTGTCTAAAGCAGCGGTTTTCAAAGTGTGAGGCGCGCCTCACACAGTGAAATCTAGCTAGTTAACTTCAGCTAACTTTATGCGTGCGGAAACATGGATCAATTTTAGTGAAGTGACCTAAAGTGAAAGAGGAGACAGCGTCTGGCAGAAAACGTCAGCTTTGTTTTGAAATAAAAGTTGTGGCTCATCGGACATATGAGAGAGAGAGAGAGAGAGAGAGAGAGAGAGAGAGAGAGAGAGAGAGAGAGAGAGAGAGAGAGAGAGAGAGAGAGAGAGAGAGAGAGAGAGAGAGAGAGAGAGAGAGAGAGAGAGAGAGAGAGAGAGAGAGAGAGATATATAAAGCACGGTTAATGTATTATATTATTGAGGTAGAATTGTCCGGGGCTACAGAATTGTAGCCAACAATGTGGAATTTATTGCTACATATTACACAGATTATGCACAGCGGGAGCAGCAATAACCGTCAAATAATAATTCAGACAGGGGAGCTCCGCACCCCCTGCCCGCCGCTAGGGGGTGTTGCAGCGCCCTCAGCACCCCTCTTCCCGCGCCCATGGATACAAGGCACAGGTGTTGCGAAGCTCATAAAGTGAGGCAAATAGAAATAATCAGCTGATGGAGTGTAGATGTGGAAATAGGTGCATTCAATCAGCTGACTTTGTTTTCACAATAAAAGTAGTTTCTTAGTGAATGTCCTGTACTGGTCTTAAAATCTCAAAACATCAGCTTTTAATTTTCCTCTTGAATGTTCTTCTTGACCCTCAGAGAAAGAGAACATGTTGAATCGTGTCTTTCAGGCATGTCCTTTCCTGACAAAATGACAGGAAACATAAAACATATTATTGCAGAACAAGTGTGTTATTTATGAAAGCGGTGTGTTTGTGTGTTTAGGGGCTGTAGATATCATTATTTTGTAATTGTAATGTTTTTTTTTATTTCAACCGTGAGCTACAAAGACAATCAGATTATGAATGAACAGTATGAAATTCATCAACATTGAAATATATTTTATTATCAAAATAATATTTAATTGTTATCAAAATGTAGTGCAACTGTAGAAGCTTGCTCTGTTGTCTCACTGAAAGAATAACTTTTACCACGTTTTTTACAGACAATATTGAGAGATAAATAGTAGCAGTTCTCACTATGTGTTAAATAGCTTTGCCTTCAATACATTAAATTAGAAAGCTGACAGTCATATTGCTTGTTAACATCTAAATGTAACCTTTTGCATGGAAAAAAGTCCCTGTAGCTTCACGGAGCAGCTAGCAGAGAGACAAGAAGCTAACAGCAGCAGTCACTTGACAGAGCCGTCACTCAATGTGACCACGCCCTAATTTATCCAAAAACTTGAAGACCTAATATAAATAAAAGGGTCATGTTATAAAACAATTCACTCAACAATTCCTATTCATGAAGGTGGAATCTAACTATATCCCGAATCATTTGTATTGCATTGGTAGAAACATGTTTATTTCTGCTGTAAAGTTGGGCATTTTAACAGGGGGGTCTATGGAAATTGATCCTCTCTGCAGTCATCGCCTATCGGCCAATAGGTGAACTGCAGTTTGTGGCTCTGCCCCAGAGTCTGCTGCTTGAGTTGACCCTCCTGTAGTCTGGGTCAAATTGGATCGAGTCTGACTTTCATCAATCAAAAATATTTTGCTTCACATTTGATTGCTTCAAGGTCTTATGATATTCTCCACAGTAGGTATTTGAACATATCACATTTCTGATTACCACTTTCATCAAATGTTGAATTGTTCCCGGTCAAAAATGCCTGGGAAATGACCTGGCGACCTAGCTCAAAAGGCCACAACAAAAAGGAGACACAACATGTCAACGGGTAGAAAAATATGTTTATTAAAGAAAGTCATTCAAATTAGCCAAATTTATAGAGTGCAACAAAGTGGAGCAACTGAGAAAACCCGTACGTCATACTCAACCAAAACCCAGGTGTCTGCAGGGGAAAGCAGAGCGAGAACAGAGAGGAGCAGAGAGACTTCAAATAGCTGCAGGACACCAGACCCAGGTGCCCTGAGTTACTGTAATCAATGCAATCACTGGAGCCAATGCAGCACAGACAGAACAGCCACACCCTCTCTACTGATGGACCCACAGGGGCATCACAGCGACCCTTTGTTCATCTATCAGATAGTACACAAACACAAATCAACAATCACTTTTGGAATACATTTTCAGTGTATATTCACTGCAGAATTCATGTACCAGTAGTCTGAGATATTGTCCACAGCTTAAAATTGAGTTAAATACAATTTGAAGATGATTAATGTGTTTTGTGTTAATATAAGTGCAGTTACATTACATTACATGTCACTTGTTAGACGCTTTTATCCAAAGCGATTTACATACTCAATGCTGTGGACAATCCCCACAGGAACAATTTGGGGTGAAGTGTCTTGCCCAGGGACACAACGACATGCTGACTGAAGTGGGGTTTGAACCTGTGACCCCCTGATCCGAATACCTGAGTAATTAGTACATAGGTGCAGTGGCGACTCGTCATTAGGGACAGGCACAGCCCCACCTAGTGTCAGCAGAAAGTAATGAAAATAATAATTCCAAAGATATGCAAAAATAAAATATGTTAAAATATATCTCTGTGTTTTCCTTACCCCCCCCCCCCCCCCGTCCTCTCTCTATCGGAACCATGGATAGCCTACAGCTATTTGTTTACGTGGTTAAAAAAGCACCAGAAGCTTATATATACACAGGGCAAGGCAGGCAACTGCTTGGGGCCCCAGACCAGTAGGGGGCCCCCGAGGGGCGACATATCTTTAAAACAACATCAGTGTCGTGTTTTTAATGCAAAATTCAGAACAGCAAATTATACAAAAAATACAATTAAACAGACATCATACATTGCCATAAACCTTCATCAAATTCAGTTAATCTACAATAGTGGGGGCCCCATTATTGTAGAATAGATTAACTGAATTTGAGTGAGTGTTTGAGCAATGCGCAACGTTTGCAATGACAGACACCTTATCCAGGCTCACTCCGGTCAGTGTCGCAAATCGCGTGCATGATTGTATACAAAATAATCCTGATGACAAGGAAAGGCACTGAAAAATAAAGAGAAATTATCTTTCTGGAAGCGAGAAAAAGAAGAAGAAAAAAGATGAAGATGAGAGAAAAAAACAAGACAGTGGTATGTAAGTTGAGTATATAACGATGAAATACTAAATAACTAAATGTTGCTAGTCTAACCCTAACCCAGTGGGATAGAGAAACTTGAATTACGTAACTTCCACTAGAATCAAATTATTTATTTTGTTTACTTTGACGTTTAACACGACATGAGTTAACCTAACAGAACAGTATCTGCTCTGCTGGCCGTGACATTACTGAGTCAAGTGTGCGCAGCCGGGTCGGTACAACGCCGTTGACCTATTAGCTTAGCTTAGCTAGCTGGCTGAAAGAACGTAAAAGCTAGTAATTACAGTATTAACACGTCTTCATTCATCTTTTTGGCATTGTTACTGAAATAAACATGGTCTCTGCCATTTCTACATTAACGTTTCACCCGTTGTTTAATGGGACACCAGTAATGGAGTAATTTGGAGGGGGAAATCAGCTAACTTTTTCTGTAGGCTAGTTAACCAGAAAATAAGCTGTATGTGATGGTTGATATGAAAGTCACTGTTTGAAGGAAAATTGACGCCTTACACGATTTGTATCATTGTCTTGTAATGTACTGTCGAATGTCATGTGTTATGTTATTTGTGGACCCCAGGAAGATTAGCTGTTGTTATGCACCAGCTAATGGGGATCCTAATAAACTATAAACTATAAACTGATGAAGCTGTGTCCGACTGAGCTAACTGTCAAGCTATGAATGTTAAAGTAGGACATTTAGATGCAAGACATTTGGACAAGTGTACTCTAAATAACTTATTGTTAAGTTAGTGTTGAGTGTATTTTATTGTATTTTCCTTCTGTGTAGTGTACTCCTAGTGGTTTTATGATGATACTGAAAACTGTATATTTCAACCTTAGTAGCCATAGTGCAGGCTCCAGCACAATCCTCTGTATTGGAACCATGTTCACTTACATTGCCCCTTTCAAATGAAATGGAAATAGTAAACAATGAAGAATAGCGGAAGATATCCCCAAGAACAACATTCGAAAGCTGAATATGAGGAATTTGAATTATATAAAGTGATAGCATTTTGAATTGTTAACATGTTACTGTTATAAGTTTCACTTTATTATCCATCCTCAGGATCCTTTCTTAAGTTTCTGGCACCAGCAGCAGCAACGAAAAGGATAAGGTGCCCCCTCCAAATGCTGATGATGGTAAGTTAAATATTCCACTTTTAATTGATTATACTGTGCATCGCACTCCAAAGATTCCTTGTAACATGATATTCCCTGTTTCTTTTTTGGTCATAGCAGTTCAGTCAACATCTTCCTCCAGTGGGGCATTAACATCTGCCTCCAGTGGGACAGCAACATCTTCATGAAGATGACACGTCAACCCCTACCTCCAGCAGCACTACCACGACTACAAAAGGTTTGATCACATCAGACGACCCTGCATAATGGCCAAATGTCCTAAATGATAGTGAAAAGTGCGCACTAGTAACAAGAGGACCAATACAAGAAACAGATATAGTCTTTCCGCAGAATACTGAAAAAACTTCACATAGATTTACAAAGGAAAACTATTCTGGTTTTAATTGTTCTTCATATTTATATGGGTGATTTATTCGTTTTTGTATGTCTTTTATATTCATATTACTAACTAATAACTAACTTTGAATATAACAAAAATGCGAAGTTGTTAAATAAAAAACTGTTTACATTTAGCAATTCTTTTGTTGGTGTCAGATTATTTATAACACAATGGTGATGAAAGCTGGTTCGAGGGGCCCCTAGTGAATTTTTGCCTAGGGCCCCCACAGACCCTAGAATCGGCCCTGTATATACACATCTAAATTGTTCGTACCCCACCACTTTTGTACATATAAAAACGCCACTGCATAGGTGGAACTGAACCTGATATATTATGTATACTCTGTTAGATAAACATTTGGCTGATTTTACTTGCTATTCTTAAATAATGAACGTCAAGGCAAAGGTGTCATCTGCTTCAAGGCGGAGGGGCTCAGCACCCGCTGCTTGTTGAGGAAAGTAACTGCGTAAAGATTATGTGCTATCACGTCAGATTCTCCAAACACCAGAAAAGTCTCCAATAACACCAGAAAAAGTAGCTGGATTTGTCACTATATTTGCTTTTGACAAAAAAAGTAGGTTTGGAAAGTCGTCCGATTTAGCGAGAAAGTCACCAAGTTGGCAACAGTGGCGCCGCAAACAACTTCACAGCGTATACTGCCACCCGAAGTCCCAGAGTCCCCCTAGGGTCCCGGGTAAATCGCCAGAAGCGCCGACACCTCCTCATCACTCCACCACTCCCACTTTTTATTTTGTGTTGCCATAAGTTAGTCTCTCTCCGTTGGTGCGCTGGGCTAATGCTAATGCGAGCAAATGAAATGGCGGCTTCACAAAACTTTTCTGAGTTTTACGGGGCGTGGTTTGCAATTCGCCCAGCCAATCAGAAATTGGAACCTTTTCCTCCCCAGGAAAGTACCACCTCTCTAGTGCCCCTTTCACACCAACGCGGTTCCAGGGCCGGTTCGGAGCTAGAGCCTGATAAGCACAGTTCTTTCCTGTTCACACCGCAGCAGAGCCGGCTCTAAGCACCGAAAACTGGTGCTTACCAAGCACCAACAATTTTTCGGTCTAGAAGCAAGAACCGCATACGCATACAGTCCCCCATTGTTGTTGTTGTGAGCGCCGTTGGGGAGAAAATCAGCAACGTAAACGGTGACGTCATGACGCAGCAGCGGCAGCACCAGTCGGGCTCTGGGCGGTGTGGGAACCGCGTTGGTGTGAAAGGGGCATAGCAGGGGTGAAAAGGTTCCCAAAAAAAAGTTCTAGTTCCAGATCTTTTTGGTGTGAATGCAGAAACCCAGGCCCACCCAGTTTGGTGCTACATTTCATAAACTGGAGAAAAGGAACACAATTGAAAACTTGGTCTAACATAAACCCCATAATATCTGTGCGTTTCTAACAGCCCTGGCGAGATTGTTTTGATAATCAGTTTTTACAAAAAATGATGTACCTTCACAATATGCAACAATTCAAATATGGTAAAAATATTTAAACATAACAAAATAAATATAATTTCATATGACTGGAAACAGTAACTAAATTAGTTTCAGGCCATATAAAGCAGCACTCTCCCCTCCACTCTCAGCATAATTTCAGTCCTCTCAGCAGAAGTTTATGCTAGATAAGACCCTCACATGGGTTTACACTGATATACGTCCAGACATTCCATTCAATCACTGCATAGTGTATGACACACTGCTGGAAAACAGGCTTTATTTATCAAGATAACACCAGCAGTTAGTACGTGTTCACAAAATAATATTTAGCTTGGCTGTGATTATCAGTTTATCTGGTTTTATTGTTCACAGGTTTGTGTTCGATTAAATAACACATTTGTTTTATTCTGTAAACGACTAACAACTTATTGATTTCTAAACTTGAACACTAGAATGTTGGTGTTTAAACCTGTTTTATTTTTAATTACTTGATGCCTGAACAGTGCACTATATATTTATTATATAAATGCCATTTTTTGTAAGTAAAATCTCTAAATGACAATATTTTAATTTGGAATAAATGTTGTTCATAGTTTATAGAAATACTCCAAAATTATTCAGTTTTAACATTCAAGCAACCACTTCCAACCAAGGTTTTGGTAAGGTGTCTCGCGATGCTTTAGCGCTGCTCTGTCACTCTCGCGAGATTTTCATCAGACCGTCATGGCTGCGGTGCAGAAGCTTCAGAAGTGTGCCGTGTCTCCGGCGGGGAAACACACTGCCTCGGTTATCTTCCTGCACGGCTCAGGTGCTCAGCTCTCTGTTAACTCCTCAGTGACTCTTTGGGATATTTTCTGGATGTTGTTCATTTACAAAAAACGCTATTTACTGCTCTGTTTAGCTGTTGGTGTGTGTCGGACACGGTGTGAGCTCAGGGAGAATAAACCACGGTCATGACCTGAAGTTTAAAAAGAATTGGCTTCTGTAACGTTAGGGTTGATAAACTATATTAGAGTCATAGCGACATACTAATCCCAATAATACAATTTATATATACTGATCCACTTCCGGAATCTGTACCTTCTTCAGGTTACCAACGTTTCAGTAATGCACTGCAAACAGAGCACTAAACAGTTAAAAGGACACATTCAAATACACAGGGAAGATACAGCATCAATATAAACCCGGAATAAAGTAAAACCTGACCCACAGAAACCAGAGCTATGCATAGAAAACGGTATTCCATCATGCTGTCTTTTTTTGGATGTGATTTATTATTGCCCAATAGAGCGCCACAGTGAGGCGTCCTAAACCCCGGAAGTAAGTTAGCATTTTACTACTTCCGGTTCCTTCGCCAAAAACCGTGGTAAATTTGGTTTTATATTGGACGTTGGATATTTGACACATTCGAAAAATCTATTTAACACTGGCTTCGATGGGCGATTTTTTGTCAAACCAACTTCGATGTGTTAATACAAGGCCCGCCTATATATCACAAAGCTTTTTTTTTCAAAAAAACCCACCTTTTGATTTTATACTATTTTTTTTTTGTTAAAAAATCCTATAAATCTATTATGCGGCTTGGCCTTTTCACCTACACATGTCATAACACATCCGATGAACAAAGAAAAGTACCCTCTGCATGAGAAAAAGCAAACACTCTGTTAAAATGTTCCTCATCATCAAAATTGATAACAGTTCTTTGTTTTTGTCTTTTTGACCATGTTGCAATATAGGACATATACAGTGTTTTCAACTGTCAGTTAAAAATATCCTCTTGCCTACTATTTCTGAAGTCCTTATATTATATGGAAGCGATTTAGTAATATCCGAATTATTGTCGTCCTGAGGTGCCTTTCTGTTGGCATATCCTTGAAAATGCTTAAATAATAATTAAAAAAGTAACTTTCATTACTATTGCCTGTGTCAACCTTTGGTTGTTTTATGTGAAGATGTATATTTAGCTATTGTAAGTCATTTAAAGAATTCCATGTAGCCTAATCACCTTAAAAAATGTTAAGATGAAAAGGCCAAGCCGCATAATAGATTTATAGCATTTTTTAACACAAAAAAAATAGTATAAAATCAAAAGGTGGGTTTTTTGAAAAAAAAAGCTTTGTGTTAAGTGTAGGGCAGTTAGCTGAGTTCATCAGATGTGTTTTGACATGGGTAGGTGAAAAGGCCAAGCCGCATAATAGATTTATAGCATTTTTTAACATTAAAAAAATAGTATAAAATCAAAAGGTGGGTTTTTTGAAAAAAAAAGCTTTGTGTTAAGTGTAGGGCAGTTAGCTGAGTTCATCAGATGTGTTTTGACATGTGTAGGTGAAAAGTGCCAAGCCGCATAATAGATTTATAGCATTTTTTAACATTAAAAAAATAGTATAAAATCAAAAGGTGGGTTTTTTGAAAAAAAAATCTTTGTGTTAAGTGTAGGGCAGTTAGCTGAGTTCATCAGATGTGTTTTGACATGGGTAGGTGAAAAGGTCAAGCCGCATAATAGATTTATAGGATTGTTTAACACAAAAAAATAGTATAAAATCAAAAGGTGGGTTTTTTGAAAAAAAAAGCTTTGTGTTATATAGGCGGGCCTTGTATTAACACATCGAAGTTGGTTTGACAAAAAATCGTCCATCGAAGCCAGTGTTAAATAGATTTTTTCGAATGTGTCGAATATCCAACGTCCAATATAAAACCAAATTTACCACGGTTCGCCAAAAAGCAATGCAATTTCTCCATAGGATTTTGGAAAATAGCTGAAAATAAGGTCTGTGGTTGACACAAATTGAAGAGACAGATCACGTGTTGTTCTACGACATTAAACACATCAACAGTGACCCCACTGGTGATTTTTGAAGAGTTTACGTGTCTGAAAAACGATGGTTGTTACCAAGTGGCTGAATAGGACTACAGACATTGTCGAGGCCGTTGTACGTCATTACACCGAACACGTAAACACTCCTGCCAAGTTTGTTTTTCCCCGTGTTCTGCTTGACAGCAAGTAACTGCCTCCTGCAAACTGTTAAAACAAACGCTTGTACAATTTTGAATCTGTATTTTTGAATATGGATCTTAAGTTGGCGTGACGTTGAAGCAGCGACCCTGCTGTAGTTCGTTTATAGCATAACGTTAGCATTTTGCTTCTGGTGATTAGATTTACGATTATAAAAGTAGGGTGGATATTATCCGACTGAACAAAACGTGATCCGTCTCTTAAATGCGTGTCAACCACAGACCTTATTTTGAGCTGTTTTCCAAAATCCTATGGAGAAATTGCATTGCTTTTTTGTCGAAGGAACCGGAAGGAGTTTACTTCCGGGTTTTAGGACGCTTCACTCCATGTGTAAAGACTTTTCCATAATAATGATAGCAGTTTTTTTTTATTCTGGACTACCTCATCTAAACCCTGTTTAAGATACATTTCTTCAGAAGATCAAACATTGGCTTGGTATGCATTTTGCATGCATTTGCAATATTGATAGGGTCTTGATAGTGAACACTGTCATTTTTTGTATTGTTATGTTATCCTCCCATTAGGCCTGTCACGATAATTAATTTGGTTGGACGATACATTTTTCTGGAAATTATTGCGATAAACGATAATATTGTCGGCACTGTTGTAAGACCATTTTAGACCACTGACATAATGATAATATATAATAATAATTCAAGTACATCCTTTCAAACATAACTTGTTATTGAACATTCAACATTGCAAATGAAATGTGAAATAATATTAAAATATATCAATTATATATAATAAATAAAACAAATTATAATAAATTAATAATTAAATCACACACAACCAAAACAATAAATTAAATAGAGTCAGGCTGGAAAACAGAGCTCTCTCTATCTATCTATCTATCTATCTATCTATCTATCTATCTATCTATCTATCTATCTATCTATCTATCTATCTATCTATCTATCTATCTATATATAATATATATATTTATATTATCTCACAAGCAAAAAAAACCTCCTTAAAACAACAGTCAAGTGTACAGTCCACTGTCAAAGAGCCAGATGCCTCAACAGGCCATATCCAAATCTGTTTTTCAAAGTTTTCGAGCAAGGAACACCAAGTGACATGTAATGTAACTATACCTAACCTAAATTATTGTTAACATTAGCAATACATAACTGATATCCAATTATCTTTACTATTTTAATATACTGGAGGTGTTAGCCATGTTCACATATAGTACCTAATCCAAGCTGCAGTCATATGTGTTTTAATATACCCTCTTCTACAAGTAAATGCTTTAAAATTAACCATCATGGATTCCATATGGTCAAATTAACTGCTGTGCATTTTTTGTAGTATAATTTTGTTTGATTTCAATGTGCAGGCGACACTGGACGGGGGCTGAGAGCCTGGGTTCGAGATGTGACTGAGCCGGATCTGTCCTTCAACCACATCCGGATCATTTACCCCACAGCTCCAGCTCGGTATGTCTAGATTAGACTAAATCAAATATCAATGTTTTTTTTTGTCAACTTCATCAATTACATTGGATAATGTAAGTTCAAACGTAATGTCTTTAAAAGGTCTTTGTAGTTGGAACATTATGGAGGAAATACAAGTTTTCATTGTCCCATTTGTCATTAGAATTATTCTTACTGCATTAATTATACAAGTGTGCCTGTAGTAAAGCTGCAGCCACGTAGCAGAACACTGACCCGCATCTTGATGCCATCAGGCCGTACACCCCTATGCGAGGGGCTCTGTCTACTGTCTGGTTTGACCGTCACAAGATCTCGAGGGACTGCCCCGAGGACCGAGAGTCCATAGACGACATGTGCAACTCTCTGGGGTTAATCATTCAGGGCGAGGTCAACGCTGGGATCCCCAAACACAGGATCGTCATCGGTATGGATCTGGTTTTCACTTCACTTCTGCTGCATGTGAAATGTGAAAACAAAATAGCTATTTGTTCTTTTGCTGTAAGAACTGTATACCTATAGTCCTTGAGCTACTCAGAAGTGAAAAAGAATGACATAAAAACACATTTAAAAGAACATCGATTTGGGAGCTTTACTGTTTTTTTTAGCCCACCCCAAAAGATGTAATCAATACGTCGTTCAACAGTTTTTTTTGTAAAAAAAATGGTATCTTGGCTTCCCTTAGAGAAGTCAAGATCTCTCTGTGTGCAGATAGTGGCACCGTTTGTCATGCAGATAATTGGTATTTTAGTTCTGACCAATCAGGTTCCGTAACGCGTTTCTGTATGGCTTAAACAGGATACAATGTTAATCAATGAGCTTGAGCATCAGGTGTATGGAGATGTATTTTTGAACCTTTGACATAGTCAGGCTTTCTAATTCCACCTGATTCCAGTCTTTATGCTAAGCTAACCTGTCCTGACTCCAACTCTGTACTTAAATAAAGAAACACAATAACAATTTACTATCTTAGAAAAAAGTGAGCTCCTTTAGTCAGGGAGTGAGAGGCTGACAGAGAGCATCCTCACAGTCTCTGCTGGCTCTCTCACTGGATCACGACACACACACACACACACACACACACACACACACACACACACACACACACACACACACACACACACACACACACACACACACACACACACACACACACACACACACACACACACACACACACACACACACACACACACACACACACACACACAGAGCCTGGCTGTTCCTCACTCCCTCTGTCATGATATAAAATAAAGAATGCACTTCATCAGGTTACAGTGTTCTTTCATATGCTGCCAGCCGAGATTAAAAAGGTTTTCAGGTCCTAAAAAGCTCTTTGCCTCAAATATTCTGCTTATCAAGTTCACGTATAAATAACAATGGAGTGAAAGCACTAGTATCAAGTACTAAAAACATTATGGCTGAGGCAAGGTAAGAGTTCTCACAGGAAACTTATGGGAGGCCATCAAGGGTTTTAATGTCCCCCAGTGAAGGCTGCACATGAAAGAGGAAACCGCTGAGAGTGTTGGGAAAAGGGTGAACCCCCCAGCAGCCCTGAAATATAGAACTATACAGGAACACTGTGGTGTGTGTGAGGGGGGTGCATGAAAGACTGGACTCCAGAGAAAAGTGAGTGAAAAAACACATGCTCCTGGGAAGCTGCTGAAATATTATCTTACTAAATCATAACATTTTGTCATGAACTATAAATACTCAGTGGAGTCACTGGCATGACCCCCGCTCACGCACTGACAATCGCCACAAGTTTCCATGGAAAAGGTTTTTGAGGAGGTCGGCTGTGTGGAGGTGTTTAGCGTGGAGAGTGTGTGGGGGGGCAAGACGCTTTACTTCTTAAGTCTATTGACATCAGGGTCAGAATTTGGCGTAAACAACATAAAAGCATGGATCCATACGGCCTTGTATTAACGGTTCAGGCTGAAGGTGGTGGTGTAATGGGAGGCAGTGGATTAGTGCGTTGGTGTTTGGATCAGAGGAGCACAGGTTCAAACCCCACTGTAGTCAGCATGTCGTTGTGTCCCTGAGACACTTCACCCCAAATGGCTCCTGTGGGAATTGCCCACAGCATTGAGTATGTAAGTCACTTTGGATAAAAGCGTCTAACAAGTGACATGTAATGTAATGGTGTGGGGGATATTTTATTGGCATACTTTGGGCCCCTTAGTACCAATTGAGCATAGTTTTAATACTACCTGAGTATTGTTGCTGACCATGTCCATCCCTTTATGACCACAGTGTTCCCATCTTCTGATGGCTACTTCCAGCAGGACAACACGCCATGTCACAAAGCTCAAATTATATCAAACTGGTTTCTTGAACATATGTTAACTGTTTTCAATTGGCCTCCACAGTCACCAGATCGAAATCCTATAGAGCACCTTTGGGACGAGTTGAACTGCCCCAGCCCCAGTAAAAACCAGAGGTTTATGTGAAATAGATCTTTTTTGGAAATAATGGTTTTAGTGTGCAATTATAGGTTTTAATTTTGTATTTGTGTTAATTTGAAATAAATCAAACTGCCAAAAAACATATACAGCTTTTATTAACATTGGAATTTACTGTGTAAGTGCCGAGTGGCCGCAGGGGGGAAGAGCTTTTTAGAGAGCTCTCTCCTGAAAGACTGAGAGGCTAACCTCAGCACCAAGTGCACCAGATTGATGCTTTTAACTTCATTATTAAAAAATAATAATCTTCCCGGGGGAGCATGCCCCCGGACCCCCCTAGAGGAGGTTAGGTCCACCCCCCACTTAAATCATGTTCAAATGGATAGGATACTAAATACATTTGCACACATCTTGTGTCCATATCTTTCTGTTTTGGTGGTCATGCCACAACCGTGCACGTGCATGCATGCGCGAGTCATACTGAGTGTCTGCATTTTGGGGGGGGGGGGCGCCAGCTAAAATCTTGCCTAGGGCAGCAAATTGGTCAGGGCTGGCCCTGATTGACAGTACGCACTGCTCGGCACGGCTAGGGATGACAGTAATGGTCCGTACTGACGGCAACAACTTTTGGATTTTTTTGTGCTTGATGCTTATTTATTTATTTATTTATTTAAATTGACTGATATAATCATGCTGTATATTTCCAGCTTTGTGCGGGACAGCACAGCATTTTTATAATTTTTCCCATGTCCCAAAAATTAAGACGATGTCCTGCATTTGATTGACAGTTGCTCAGCAAGTCGAAACGTGGCCCTTGTCCAATGATGGTCTTGAAAGAGAGAGAAGGCTACCATTAGCTGTGTCAGATGTCAATCAATCAACTAAATATTTATTTACTTATGGGTGTGGCCTGTGTGACTCTTTGTCCCACATGTGACTCGTCGGCACCTGGTCACCCTAAGTACATTTGTATATCTGCAATCTCCCTTAGGTTTTGTTGAATTTCCTTCTGTCGGTTTTTAATTGGCAGCAGAATTATCCCAGACTCATCATTTTAATCGGATAGTATTTTGCTTTATTTGAATAAGTGTGGACAAGCAAACACACGTACACACACACACACACACACACACACACCGGTCCGTTCCCTAAACCATAGCTCAGATCGCTGCATGCCAGTTTGATTTGACTTGTTGGGCGAGACCTGTGAATTCCACCTCTCCTCTTCATCTGTTCCTCCCGCTCTGTTTTCACTCTCCCTCGTTCCTCCACTCTCTGACAGGATGATGGGTACTTGCACACTTTCCCAGATGTGCACAGTGTGCCCAGATGTACCCAGCTGTGTGAGATTAAGGACAGACTCATGAAACTGGCTGCATATACTAAGGCAAAAATAAAAGTGATGATGTGGAACTGAGGAGTACTATCCATCTTAATGTTTTTCTTTTAAAGTGAAGGATTCTCCACCATAGACTGCTTAAAGTGCCCTCACTTACTGTAGAGTTGCTTATTTGGAGATGAATATGTTTATTACTTTTTATATCAAACTTATACTTACTGTTCCGAAGAAAAACCTGCTCCCAGAATGACCTTATTGCTCCCAGCTGATGATCTTTTCTCTTTTGTCCCTAACCAAAGGGGGGTTCTCGATGGGCGGAGCCATGGCGCTCCACCTGGCGTGTCGGTACCATCCTGATGTAGCGGGAGTTTTTGCACTTTCCAGCTTCCTCAACAAGGACTCTGCTGCTTATCAGGTACATCACCAGCCACCAGTTTCTGTCAAATCAAAGGAATGAATTGTAACTTGTATAACTCGGGAATTCAAGAACAATAGAGTGGTGCGTATTTTTGTACGCCGACTGGGAAGTTGGCACCAATAGGGCTCCCTCGACAAAAAGCAATAGGATTTCCCCATTGGATTTCTTCACATTGCAGAAAATAAGCATTGTGCCAAAAAAACGTTTATGGTACTCGTCTGGTTTTCTTCAACATAAAAATTGCAGAATATTGAGCACCACTTAAATGCAATCAGCAGAAATAAAAAGCTAAACTTAGGCTATAAAAACTGTATCGCATCACATCACATTACTTCACATTGCCCCCACTAAGCTAAGAGCAAACTCGTGTTGGCGTGATGACGTTTAGTCGTTTATTTAGTCACTTGATGAAACCGCTGTTTTTAATGATGCATAGAAACTGGATCACGAGTGGGGTATTTACTGCCATATTGTGACATATATCGAACAACAAAATATGAAAATCTATTCAGCTTGTGTTAACCACAGACCTTATTTCAGACATCGTACCACGAACAATTAAAACAGAGACAGTGGAACTGGATTTGGTCAATTGCTGTCTTTTGTGTGTTTTTGGATTCATTACTGCACCACTCTATTGATTTTGCTGATAGAAACATGAATAATAGATAATTAAGCTTGATGCCAATGTGTGGGTTAAACCTTACCTACAACAACTTCACTTCTGCCAGCTGTGACTTTATTTTTATGGACTCCTGTTGGACCCAGGCTTATTGACTTTACTCCTCTGATTGTGCTGGGCCAGTACTGTGTATGCATGTGCTGGTAGGTAAAATTATACATCTTTAATAACGAAAATATTAACTAGACTCTAGTTATTCTAGGAATAGTAAATCCCGATGTCCCAAAGAGCTGATAAATTGGAATTGCTTTTTTTCTTTGGAATAATAACGAGGGGTTATGTATGGTAACCCTTGTTATATAAACACAGGCTGAGCCCTCTACTGGACTCTATGGGTACTCCCCTCGATCCTATCATGCAAGCATTCATCCACTGAGACTTTCTAGATCAGGGGTGGGGAACCTTTTTCCTCTCAAGGGCCATTTAAATTTGTTCAACATCCTCCGAGGGCCGTACAAATTATTGACCTCTGCTTAAAAAAACTAAAATCACAGCCCATTTATTTCTTCTTTCTTTCATGCTGTGCAAAGAAAAAGCAACCTCTTGATCCAGATATCTTACCATGACTCACGTATGCATGCACGTGCACGGTTGTGGCATGACCACCAAAACAGAAAGATATGGACACAAATGTGCAAATGTATTTAGTTTCCTATCCATGTGGACATGATTTAAGTGGGGAAGATTTTTTAAATGTTGAAGTTAAAAGCATCAATCTGGTGCACTTTGAGAGCAACATTAAGAGATCTATGGATAATCTCTCAACACCCATATGAAACAGACCTGTAAGCATATTTACAAATCACTCCCCTTTCAAACTGTATTCTTGTTTATTAATAACAACTTTTTGTTACTGTCATATAGTATTTTATACCTGTTTACTTTATTCTCTTATTTTTTTCTAACTATAATGATCATATAAAGATGTGCCTTTACCTCACTGGTTGTAGAAAAAGCTTCTTATATTCGTTAGCATAGCTAGCTAACCAGATGCTAATAACAACACAGTTATTGACTGTATGATCAGTATGACAGATGAACAGATCGCCACTGGGCTTTCAACTAAAGACACAGCCATGCAAAAACTGCGGCATGTGTACGGCTCCTTATCGGTACTGCAGTTTCTGAAGTGCCGAGCCACGTTCTGGTGCTCTCCGTCAGAACTGCACCCCTGTCAGACGAGACATATACCACGTGATGACACGTTAGGCTCGTGTTGTGTTCATGGACCCTGACCTTGGCCAGGAAAAACAGGCACTCGCTTGTTTAATTTTTTTTGCTTTCTAGATTTTTTTTCTTTTTTGCGTGTGTTTATAAATTACCTCGAGGGCCGTACCAAATTGTCTCGCGGGCCGTATACGGCCCGGGGGCCGGAGGTTCCCCACCCCTGTTCTAGATGTAGCCGGACCCGGGGCGGGCCTACCTGAATGCGCGTGCATCTCACCGCGGCTGACAGAGCACATCCTGACGTGCTTACCCCCCGTGTGCTATGACGTGGAGGACTCCCCTGCCCTAAAGCAGGGGGAAAAGAGTCCCCCAGCCTCTATGCCCGGGGAGGGGGGTCAGATGCCCACTGACCCACAGCCCCCCTCCCTCCTCACCAGTCCTGTGTTGCCCCAGCAAGCACAGACGATGAAAAGGAGCCAGTCCGTAGGCATGTGCAATGCACTCGCAGACCCAGCCTGCCAGGCGTTTCTTGGACAGAGCTTTTCCAGTTACCCCGCCCCCGAAGCACACAAACAGCTGTTCAGTGCGTCTAAGAGCAGCCGTGCGCTCCACATAATATGCCAGCGCACGCACCGGGCAGAGGAGGTATAATTTAGCCTCCCTCGCCCCACTATGGGGTGGAAGATTACAGCCCCCCAACTGAATAGCCCTCGACCAGGGGTTCGGTCTGAGTGTCGCCCCGCTCTGGTCACCCCGGATCATTAAACAACTCCGGTGCACCGATAGAGACACTCTTTTGGCTGACGTTAAGGCAAGTAGCAAAGCTGTCTTCCAAGACAGTGCTTTCAGGGAGGAGAGCTCCAGAGGCTTATGGTTCTGTGACCAGAGCCTCGAGCCAGTGTTTCCGCCAGACCAGGGCTGAGAAGGCGTGGGTGGACGCCTTCTCAGGGGGGGGGGGGCTTGAAGTTTGACTCGAGCCGTCCCTTTTAGATACTGTCTTTTAAGTTAGTGAGCCGGATCATTTCGCTCGGCTCTCTTAAAGCGTTTCGGCTCCCAAACGGCTCTTCATGTTACCACAGTTTACCACGGAGCCTCAGTTTCGCCGCTGCGAGGCTCTGGTGCTCGCAGCTCACGCGCGTGCTCCACTAGCACCGCTCATCGTTCCGTGTTGTCCTGTAGCAGGCACCGCCGATGTTGGGGAAACGATCTTCAATACTCCAAAAAAAGAATCCCACCAGACTCCTTTGCCCCTCCAACAGAGGGATGTCCTTGTACTTTTTCCTTTTCATTATTTCAAGCGATAAAAACTCTCGATCTTCTCTCGAATTATTAATATTTTTGGACGCCCTCGGCTTGAGTTCAGGGCGTCCCGAGCTGAATAACAAATGACAAGACGCCCCCCTGGCGGAAACGCTGCCTCGAGCACCAACGGCAGGTCCCACTGCGGGGCGGAGGCGTGCACCACTGGGCGCAGCCTCCTGACCCCCCGCAAAAACCGCAACATTAGTGGCTGAGAAAAGGCTGACCTGCCGTCAAATCCCTCATGGCAGGACGAGATGGCTGCTGCATACACTTTCACTGTGGAATGAGCAAGCCCTCTGTCCACCAGTAACTGTAAGTACGAAAAAAATAGATCCCAATTCACAAGATAGGGGCTCTATTCTCCGCTCCTCACACCGTCGCAGGAATCCCAGCCACTTCGGCCTGTAACAGGCTGTGGTGGATCCAGCTCTAGCTGCCTGGATAGCCTGAATAACGCTGTCAGACAATCCACCCTGTCTCAACCTGTCCCTCTCAGCCAAGCCTGGAGAGGACGGCCCAGAGTGGGTAACGCCCCGATTGCACCTGCCTCCTGAGACATCACCCCCCAGAACTGGGGACGCGCCCAAGGCTGGCCCACCTTCATATGTGTCATCTCTGAGTACCACGGCGCCCTGACGCGATCCGGCGCTACTAGGATGATTGACAGACGTTCCCGCCTCACTCTCCCCAGGAGAAGGAGACGCAGCGGTGGAAAGACGTAGAGCAGCTTTCCCCCAAGGGCGGGTCGTCACTCAGAGCCATGGAGAACCACAGGGCACAGTGGCTGTTGCGCTGGCTGGCGAACAGATCCACCTCTGCTGTCCCGAACCGGGCCCAGATCCGCTTCACCACCTTCGGGTGAAGCGCCCACTCGCCTGGCAGGGGGGGCCGACATGTTGCCCCCCCTGTTCTCCAGACCCGGAATGTGGAGGGCTCTCAGAGATAACACCACCTCTGAAGCCCATAACCACAGCCTCTCTGCTGTGGTCAACAAAGCAACAAAAACTCCGCCCTGCCTGTTGATATAAGCCACTGTGGTGCTGTTGTCGCTCCTGACCATTACATGTCTCCCCCGAATTAAGGGTTTGAAATGCTGGGGGACCAACACTACTGCCCGAAGCTCTAGGAGGTTGCTGTGCCGTGTCTCTGTTAGAGACCAGCGCCCACCTATAGCCCTCCCCAGGCAGGTCCCTCCCCATCCCGTTCGGTGAACACTGTGATGTAGGAGGTCATTCTCTTTGTATTGTTTTTTTATTTGTATCCGTCTCTCTTCACTCAGTTGTGTCACTGCCTCGCTGAAGAGAAAGGGATGACAGTAAGGAGGCGAGGCCTCCTTTTATGCGGTGAGATGCGCACGCATTCAGGTAGTCCCGCCCCGGGGCCGGCTACGTCTAGAAAGTCTCAGTGGATGAATGCTTGCATGATAGGATCGAGGGGAGTACCCATAGAGTCCAGTAGAGGGCGGAGCCTGTGAGAGATATAACCAAAGGTTTGAGACCGTTGCATTTGAAATGTATCTCAGCTCTACCCAATATTTGTTTGCAATAAATAAACCAGCCCAAACCATTAATCATGTAATAATGATTATGGTCCTGCACCTTTAAGACTGAGCAGGCATTCATTGATGAAATGATCTAACAATATTCATAAAGCTGCATTTGTCTTCTTCCTGTGAAGGCAGTGGAGGAGCGCCTCGGAGCAGACCTCCCCCTCCCCGAGTTGCTCCAGTGCCACGGAACCAAGGACGATCTGGTGCTCCATCAGTGGGGGGAGGACACCTCGGAGCTGCTGAAGAAGGCTGGCATGGCCACCACCTTCCACTCCTTCCCAGGCCTGCACCATCAGCTGTCCACGCCCGAGATGGAGCTGCTGAGGGGCTGGATCCTCACAAAGATCCCCCCCCTCACCTCCTCCTGACTCACCCTACCTCTTTTTTTCTCACAGAATGTATTATTTTGCAAATAAAACAGTGTCTTTTTTTAAAGTTTGCCGTGTGTGTATGTCCTTTATTTAATGTGTAACTCATATAGAGCGACTTAATTAGCGGTTATACGTGCATATATACAGAGCAGTGAGTGTACTGAGTCTCAGAGTGCAGAAACAGGACAGCTGTGACAGGAGTGGTCCGGCAGTAAGATTTAACAGTGGCCCCTCCCGAATATAAGAATATACCGAATAGTGAGTTTCACATTGAACATCTGACGGCCATGTCTGATCAATTGAGTCATGGGAAAGTGTTTCGAAAGGCAAAACAAGTAACTTTTTTGTTATATAGCTGCACATATAATAGAGGTTATCTCGAGACCTTTTTTATAAAGAGCAGGTAGAGACCTTAATATTTGAATGTGCCTTGAAAAGTCAAAAAAGGGAACATGATAGATTTGAGTGTTTTCAAAGTGTGAGGCTGAGAATGGCAAATAGTGCTATCCTGTCATTGGGCACCGGCTACTCGATGTGAAGAGAGGCACATGATGAAATGATGAAGCCTCCTACTGTGGGACTGATGGGAGAAGCCATGTTCTGTATGTATGATCCCATTCAATATTAGCTAGCCCATTGTCACACATTGACATATATGATATTGGCATATTGTAAAGGCCAGCTTATTAATATCAGGAATGCCAAACATATATTCAAATTACAATATGACAACACCACGAGAGAGCACTGACAAGTTTATTTTAACAATTTAAAATATTTGAATAACTGCTTATCTTAATAGACCAAAAGGAATGCATGAGAGCTTTGATAAGTTATGTCTATATGTTATCAGCATGAATAGAGTGGTGCAAGAATAAGTCCTAAAACCCGGAAATGACTTAGCATTGTAATGGCGGTGGATATGTGTTTAGTTGAAGGGCTGATTGTCGTAGTCCAGTTTGCTACTTCCACTTTAAAAAGCTAAGATACAGGATTTTAAATGAGCACACCAGACTTGGAAGAGACATCAATATTCTGCTTTATTACTGCTGCTTACAGAGCACGGCAGTCCTTAACCTATAAACTACAGATTACACCTCACCCCAGCCTTTCAATCACACATGTACACTGCCCCCCCCCCCCTCTCTCATGTCAGGGAAGCCATTATTTTGTAACCTCCAAAAAAGCGTTGTTCTTTGATTTAGTGATAGTAATAAGCTAATTTGAAAACCACCTTTAATATGATGCTTGACAAAGATAGTGATATGCAATCTGAGTGAACATGCTTGAGGCGGTGCACAGGGACACAAGCGTTGCGTCTTGCTGCAAAGAAACAGGTATTACTACATCCACGATTGGCCACATTCCAACACATAAAGTGAAGGTCCAAAACTCGAGCTTTTATTGTGCCAATGAGGCAATTTTCATGCAATTGGGATTTTTAGATGTATGCAACCTCCTGTTCGCCCCATCAGCAAGGAAGTATCAATTTACAGCATCTGTTTTCTGATGAGTTCAGGTTCTAAGAAAATCGTCAGGATCCTGAAAAAGCAAAATAGAGTGGTGCAGTTATGACGTATGTTTGTAATCCGACACGGAAGTTAGCATCTAGCAACGGGTCCCTCGACACATTTTAGTCCAGACAATAAACTCTGTGGTAAACACACGTTTTTTAAGAGCTAACGTCAGGCTATCAAACCACATCACGGTAGCTTAGCTGTGCCTCACCACCACTTAGCTAAAGGTGGACTAGTGTCAGAAAGACGACGTTTATAGTTCATTTTTATACACATGGAAGTTTTGTACACCTTTGTGTTCAGTGTCGTATTTTATGTCGTAGAACAAACCGTGAAAAACTCCTCGGCTAGTGTTAATCACCGTCCTTATATCAGGATTCTAACGGATACAATGTTCAAAAACACGCCGACTTTGTTACGAGGGAACCGAAGGCTGTAACTCATTTCCGGGTTATAGGTCTCATTCCTAAACCCTTCGTTCGACAGCTGCTGCTTTGTTTGTGTGTGAATGCCATGATGCTTTATTACTACTTCATACAGAACTATTGGCCCCTTAACTCGTAAGCTACAGCAAGCTAACACGTCTCTGTGCCACTCAACTGTCAATCACACATGGCCCTCCCAGTGAGGCAAGCCTTTCTGATGTATCTCCAAATAACCTGTGTTCTTGCTTCCAGTAGTTCTAAAAGAAAGGAAGCGTTTAGCTATAGCCTCTGTTTTATCCCTGTAGTATGACTGATGAGTTCAGGTTCTGAGACAGATGATGTATGTGTTATAGTGCGGGGGAGAATTATGTATTTCTTCCTTCAAACGGGGGTGGAAAAAGTCGATCCCAGAAAAGATAATCGCCAGACAAATCATCTGCAAAGGCTTCTAACCTACTCTCTGGTCTGTTCTTTCTCTCCATTTTCTCGGTATGACCTCCTGCAGAGAGGAAGGAAACGTGAGAATCAGCTGCACTATGGTTGGGCAACAATGTTGAGATCACTTGGATTGTATTGGTGTGGACGGATAGATGGGGAGGTATACAGAGGCAGGATGGGGAGGTGGGCTCTCATGGGGCCCTTGCATGAGGAGGTGGAGACACGTTGGTGGAGCCAAAGCAAACAGAAGGAGCTCAGAGTTCGGTTCTAGCCTCCGCAGCTGATTACTTCCAGCTACGTGTGAAAGAATGCTACTGTTGAGCCGCCAGCAGCAACCCTCCCACACTACACCCCCCACTGAAGAAGTGGAAACCTCCTCTTCATCCCTCAGCCCCCCCGCTTCTCCCTCCTCGCCCCCTCACTGAGTGGAACCTATGCTGTTTAGCTGTCCGGGCCTTTGATGATGCAATAGTGGGAATGGATGGAGCGAATGTGAAATCAGGAAAACGAAACGAGTTCTCGTTGACAGAAAACATACCTCTTTGCTTTTCATTTAGAATTTAATTTGAAGAGGTCCCTGTTGATATTAGTTATTACGTGTTTCAGCACTAATTATTTGCTCACTGCTTGATTCCCACTCTTCAGGGGCAGCTCACCCCAGCACCAGGGTCCCAATGCCAGCAGTGCGTCCCCTATTGGTCAGATGATGATGCGCTCTTCTGCCGATGTGTCAGGGGGAAGGAATGCTAATCTGGACGAGTTGCGGACTGCAAAGTCTTGGCTCCCAGTTTCCACTGCGCGGTACTTTCCATGTGGAGTGGCTCCAGAGTGGCCGTGCTGCAGAAGGAATTCCTGGCCGAGGGAGCCGAAGTGTTGACGGATTCCAGATTGCTCATCTGACCACACCTCCTCAATAAAGATCACAGACTGACGGTACGATCGCTGTATCAGGTCTTTAGTCATTATGTGGATGATAAGAGCTGATTGGCTAAGGACTGTGCGAACCTCGAGGTCTGTAGTGAAGCTTAAGTCATTTCGTATCATGATTCCTCTGAGTGGTGCAGAGTGTGACACATCTCAAAGCTTGAATATTTTGTAGTTGTTTTAAACACGAAAATGACATTGGTCTTCATTTAATATCACATTGAAAATAAGCCTTTGAATCCAATTCTAAATAAACATGGTGTCATGGGAGAGTTCAGCTCCACTTAACATTAACATTAATGTTGTACTTTTTTCAAGTTAACCAAGATATCTTTCCAGTAATTGTTCTTGCTCTTTTTATTCTCAGTAAGCGGATGCAGCTGGTTTGAAGATTTGCGATGGCAAGTAATATCAGAGGCAAAATATTTGCCATAGTGAACCTCGACCCTATTTTTTGACGGTATTGCGGTTTGTAAAAACCATGTTGATTCAGGTGTAAAGTGATCTCGAATGCATTGCAATCAAAATGTGATTGGATCAGCCAGACCACATGCTGTCAAAAAGAACAAGCACTATCACAACAAAAGAAAATTGCTAACCTAGCTAGCACTAACGTTAGCAACCTGCATACAATAACAAATGTTAGCCTAGTTTGCAAGGCGACTGAATCGTAGCCTACAAATGCCTTCAACCCTCGTATCTGGACTCCTCGTCCTTCAGACATCATCAGTGGGGTGGTCAGGGTGGGACAGAAATGGTGAACGGAGAGCTGTGTTGCTCTCGTGCTGCCCACCAACGTTGTTGATGAACTCCAAGTTTAATGAACTATTTGAAAGAATAAAAAGTTCAGACTGGCGGACACATGGAAAAGTCTTCATCTAAAGAGCAGCGCACCTTTTTATGGGCACATTAACCTTAACAGTGCGGACAAACGTGTTTAACACACACAAACCCACAATAATGTAAAAGCATGGACAGGCACACTATTTTCTGAAAGAAAACACACAAAGACTTGTGTCTTGTGTTGTCGTGCTCAGCATATAGTTCCTGTGAAGTAGTTTTCGAATACTCCTTTCATATGTGATTCTATAATAAAAGCAGATGTCACTGGACTAGTGATGCTCAAGACAATACAGGATGTACTACATCCTAAAGTAATGTAAGCACGTCACCTCTGTCACTGCTAACCACTGTACCAAAAAGAAAGTCCTTAAAGTGTTCCATTAGTTACACATGCTATAATGCACTCTCATATACAAAAAAGTTTGTCAATATTTAATTGAACACTGCTGCGAATCCATGACGAAAATGACAGAGCAAAGCAGATTACAACAAAAAACGAGGAAGAGTCCAATTTAGGAGGGGGACTACGTGAATCCCCCCTCTGTATTTAAAGGATTAGACTGGTACAGTATGACAGCGTACCCCGCTGTCTGCGGCTGCCACGGCCAAGCACCATAGAGTCACTAGTGACGTCAGAAATTGAAAATATAAATACTCTATGACCACGAGTTGGTTTGGCCTGGAATGGTTTGGCCAGTCAGCCCCTGGAGGCAACATTTAGCTGCATAACACCGAGGGCCACAAACAAAGAGCAGCAGTAGCCTCCATGCTGCTGGGCTTCAGCCCCTCCCCTCCCTAAAGTAAATCCAGTTCACCCTGCCATCTCCAGGCATTCTGCCAAACAGAGGTTATTTAAGCAATGTTTAAGCTTAGCCCGTCAGACCAGAGGCCTGTACTACGAAGCCAGATCTTCGGTTAGGGAGGTAACTTCAGGGTAAACTCTGGGTTTCCGGTCCTAATAAGCTAGTTCTCTTCTTACCGGGGTAGATCTCTAGCAGCAACACAAGGAGTTACATTATACAAACATGAGTTAATGATTAGAGGTAACTGAGTTATTTATTTTGTTAAAGTTCTTTGTTACAGTTCTGTCATCAGATTATTTAATACAATTTGTTAAAACGTTGTTGTTTCTTTTGATGTGAAATATTATGTATTTAAATAAAAAGCAATGTTAGTTTTGTTCACAATTTGTTTATTTTCTATTTTCATTTAATCGTTTATTTGAATAGGGACAATGCACATTAATGAACACTTTAGACAAATAATGCTTCAAGTGTAAATGTGCCGGATTTTAGCTTAGTCCCTGACATACAACATATAGTTAGTTTACCTCCTTCTTTTTCTCCAAAAGAACCGATAAAAGTACCGTTAAAAGACCGGACGATAAGCGGTATCGATAAAAGTAGTAGTACCGTTAAAACCTTAAAGATACCCATCCCTAATGGTAACTTGTGCTGAACGGCAAACCTGATCCGGAGCAGGTTTGGTTCCAGGATAAGAGATCAACTCAGTGAAAGCACCGCCTGCTGACCAATCAGAGCTCAGTGTGTGGAGTTTAAAGCGATCAAGTCATATTACAGGAGAAAGGAAATACAGAAAAACTGCCGTTGCAGGAAAGACGGCCGGCAAAAATCAATTGACTGTTTGAACGTGAACATTAATAGAATATCACCTCCATCTTCAGAGCAATCTGACTATTATAACATTAGCGTTAAGAAAGCTTACTTAAATATCTGCCACAGCATAAGTAACCGGATCAGAGTACATTAAGTACAGTCCGCGGCACTGTGAGTGCAGACGTCGATGTGTCCTATTATCATTCATATCACATCATAATGTATCATAGATTTCCTTATCTGAGTCAGCTGAGCCGTATCTGGCCGTGCAACACACAGTGTCACATACTGTATGCAGAAGTATTATTTTAAGCAACACATTAAGTTGAGGAAACACTCGAGTCAAATGTAATTAAAGTCAGATCGTGTCTTAGACGGGGCAGTGATATCATGAACCTGTTAATGTACGCATTCAAACACTTGTTTAACCTGTTAAGCACTGAGCCTGTTTTTCAGGTCTCAGGCTCGAAAATGACATTCAGAACAAATGACCATATCTTCCCTTCTAAAAGGAGAAACATTAATAATCTTTTCTCTCAAAATAATGATAAACTATGAGTTGGATGTAGAAAAGTCAGAATCAATATAGATGTGTTTTATTTTAAAGAAAATTCAGATTGAACATAGTAAAAAACTGTAAATGTTCGTGTCCGTCCAAAAATTCTTTTTTACTTATAGTGAAAACTACCCTTGGATGATGGGTTAGTAGACTAAAAGCTTTAGGAATCCAAAGTACAACATATAATAGGTACCCTGTATCAAGATTGATGCAAAACAAGTGACATTTGATCTTTTTAGAGAGGTTTAGCAAAAAAACTCCACCTCTGAGGTGATTTGGGTGGAAATGGCCATTTTTACCGTTTCTCTGGAACCCATTGGTCGATTTTGGTGATTGACATCTCTTTTTGACCGTTAGACCCAATAGAATCGAAGGGGAATTTCCACATAGACACACACGTTAACAAAAAAAGGTGGGGGCTTTGCTATGCAGGTTTGCATGAGAGCGAACCTATCTCTCGCTCTGACATCTGGAAACGGAAAAGCAGGTTTATTGCTTATGGATTATCAGAAATCATTTCAAAGGGACACGGACACATTGGATTAACCTATGGATTAACTTCAGCAGCGTTTTTATCGTTTTAATGCCATTGAAGACCACTTTTGACCAGACAACGACCAAGGTGAGCCATTTTTCCTTTTCTAGCTACCTAGCGCCATGTTTGATGTCTGTTCTTGTTAATATCTTCGCGAGTTCTTATCATGGAGTGATGATGTATGTACCGATCGATTCTGTGTCTTCTCACGATCAGACCGATGGGTTGGATGTGCAGCTACGATTAGTAATAAGGGTGTTATGAGTGAGTGTCTGCCCTCAGACGCTGTTTCCTGCAGATGACGCATTGTTGTAGAACAGGTTAACTTCTTCATATTTGTCTAATACTAAAGTTTTTTTTTCATTCAGGAAGTATGACGCTGCGTTTGTGATTGGTCAAATGTTGCTAACCCCGACCCCTTTCATGTGAACGCGTCACAAACATGGACACGCGTACTGACAGCGCAAGCATTCCCAAATCTGGTGTGCAACCTGCCTTAGGGTTTTCAAAGGAACAATGTTATGACCGATAAAAAAACTTTGGATTTATATTGAGGTGTAATGGTGCATTTTTATAAACATTGAAAACATGGATGTGTAAAATTGTAATTTTTCGATTAATATAAAGTCAGGTTCTTCCTTCCTTCAGCGTCCAGGCTGTACAATCAACACGGCCTCTGGCAGACACCACACACACACTACCACCACTGTTGTGCAATATGTACTAACATGCTATTACTCTCTTCTACTTGTTTTAGCACAACCCAATATTGTAACAACAATGTTGTAAAATAACACTGCAATATACTGTGTACTATACTATTTACTGTTATGTGGCGGCTACTTCTTTACTTTCTACTTGTTCCTCAGAATTGTTATAATGCTGCTACTTTTCTTCTTTGAATGTTTAATTATCTTCTTATTTCCCTAATGTGTGCTTGCCACTTTAATTTATACTGTTTTATTTTTGTCTTTATAGGTACGGTCTCTTTGCTGTTAAAATGTAACACACCTTCGTTTTCAAAGGTGTGGGTTGAGGCTGTGTCACCCTGGTCGTGATGTATGGGCAGGTGGATTCAAAGGTTTGGGACATATTATGCTCATGTTCAGGTTCATATGTGTACATGGTGCTTCTACTGTGACATGTTTTCACACTTTAATGTTCAAAAAGCACTTGTCTCATACTGCCTATGCTGCAGCTGTCAAAGTTCCACACAAACATAGTTGTTTCTGGTTTTGCATATCGATAACCTTCCTGTCTATCAGATCCCGCCTTCCTCCCTCACCGACTTCTCATTCCCTCATTAGCTTTACAGTATATATACCTCCTCACTCTCACTTGTCCTCTGCCAGATTGTCTTGTGTGTTTTGCCAAGCTCTCCAGTGTTAAGTTTGTATTTTCCTAGTTCTCTGTTCTGCCTGGTTCTGACCTTGCCTGCCTGGTTTGGACCTCTAGTTTCCGGCCTACTCCCTGATTGGATTTGTTTGCCCGTTTGAGTGATTGCCTGGTTCTGAGCCCTATTCTGCCTGCCCCCCTTTATTGGATTTGGTTGCCTAATTGCTGGATATCCTGGTTTTGGCTCTGCCTGTGCCTGACTTTAATTCAAACTGAACTTTTTGAACATTAAGTTCATCTCAATTGATTATCTCGCCTCCTCCTTTCCCTCATTCGCATCCCTTCCTTACGTCTTAGCTCCGCCTCCGTAGCGGTACGTCCACACGGCAGGGTCGAGCAAAGCAACGCGACCGACGCTTCCCATTCACTTTGAATGGGGTGACGTCAAGCTTTGCCGAACTGCATTGTGGTTCCGTCGCGGTGCTTTGCCTCCGTTGCTCACTTCGAAAGTTGAGAAAAGTTCAACTTTTCAAGCGTCGACGGAATGCCAGTACAAGCACTAGCCAATCAAACCGCGTGCTTGTGTGTCCGGGGCGGCAGATTAATGTGATTGGTTGTTGGTCGCGCACCAGACACGCCCACCGGCAAGCTTCAACGCGACGCTGCCGTGTGGACGTACCGTAAGACGCGAGTGAGAGACGCGAGGAAGAGACGCGAGGACAGAGAAGTCCTCAGGTATTAATTGGGAGGTCCTCGTTCACTCCAGCGTCACCATAAACAACGCCCTTTACTTCTGGCGTGCGCACGGTTTTATCACCTGTCACTGGGCTTCCCTCCTCATAAATCCCTTCAAACCTGGGATTTAGTTTCTCATTGAAATGATTTCGTCCATCTCTTCCATTCATCTCTTTTATTATAGTTTATTATTATAGTCTGCGTATTATTTTCGGTCCTGTATTTGTTTTTCCAGGTATAACATTTCATTTAAAGGTGGGGTAGGTAAGTTTGAGAAACCGGCTCGAGATACACTTTTTGTTATATTCCATGGAATGCTCTTAACATCCCGATAGCAATGAATATCTTGTGCTTTGACAAAAAATCCATAGAAAATGTCATCTGTGGAAGCCGCGCTGTAAAAAGCACGACCAATCATCTGAGCCGGCCCGGCTAAAGTAACTGGATGGCCTACCTGCCTGTCAGCCTTCCATCTGTGCACAAACTGATCTCGTGCCCTCATTGGTCATGTGCGCGTTCGTGTGTGTTGGAGGAGGGGCTCTGTGAGGAAGTGGCAGGTTTTTTCCGGCTGTGTATTTTCAAATTCTAGCGATCTCGAGCTGGTTTCTCCAAAATTACCTACCCCACCTTTAAGTTATAATTATAATCATAACAATAATAATAATTGATGGATTAATTTCATTATGGTATTTGAGCTTGTTTCAGATCAAGCACTTTAAACATGCCTCTGATCCTCCTTCAACAGTCAGAACAGCAGAGGCTGTGCAGCTGGGGGCGGAGCTCTTATGCGCGAGTAGTGAAAACACTTCCATGTAGTCTACTCTCGTGTATCCTCGCTCTCGTCTCCTCTGGAAGCCTCCTCCCTCCTCGACTCCTCCATGTGAATTTAAGAGATTGGGACGTCCTTCAACATGGCGTGCCTTGATTGATTTCCGGGTCAAGTCCCGAGGAGGGGAGGAGAGAGGAGTCGAGGAGGGACATTGAGATGAACCTATTTATCTGTGTTGTGTTGTGCTCTTCAATCAACCGTACCTGTGAACGCAACAGCTGCAATTCAATCGCTGAGAGATGTCCTGCCCCTCAGCCAATCACGTACAATGTGTTGGAGCGCTTGCCATTAGAAGTGTGAGTACATAGTGACTTCATTATGTTTACGGAAGGAAATATATATGTCCAATGTAGGCGTTTTTCAGGCTGGAGGGGAGAGAAACTCCCTCTGGATCACAGGGATATTTGCCTTTGGAGACCATTGACATGCACTAAAACCAGAGCACACTCCAGGAAAGCCTAATAGGGTCCCTTGATGTTCTCCATCATCTCAACTGTGATGCATTAGATGAAGAACATTAACCATTCTTACACTAACTTATATATATTGTATCTAATAAACTATTATTGTCTTCATATAGCTGCCTCCCCCGAGTGTGGTGTGTACCTGTCCTTCATCAACTTTTTAAAGATGCTCATCAAATGAACAGCATCGTTTCAGGTCAGGAATAATATTCACAGACTTATAGTGTCCTATATATCAGATGCTGATAGTGTGTGTGTGTGTGTGTGTGTGTGTGTGTGTGTGTGTGTGTGTGTGTGTGTGTGTGTGTGTGTGTGTGTGTGTGTGTGTGTGTGTGTGTGTGTGTGTGTGTGTGTGTGTGTGTGTGTGGGTGCGTGCGTGCGTGCGTGCGTGCGTGCGTGCGTGCGTGCGTGCGTGCGTGCGTGTGTGTGTGTGTGTGTGTGTGATTGGAAAAGCAGCTGCTGGCTCCAGAGGAAGGGGCCTGTTGACTCAGGCCCTGCAGGGGCTGCCATGTTTTCCTAGGCTGTTTTTGGGGCTTGGCTGCTGAAGTACTTAGGGTGACAGAAACTCTCTGTGTTTCTGAACCGTGCAGCCCTTTATTTGAGCTGCTTTGGATCATCATTGCCAGAGAAAAGCTCTCTGAAGCGGAGAGCGGAGCCCCGACGCAGGATAAACACTAACCCCTCCAATCACAATATGCCCCTCCCCAGCGCTGCTTATGTTGAAGAGGGATCACATTTAAATGTTGAACTATTAACATTTCAAAGCTTGATTAAATCATGTCGTACCGCAAGCACTTCCCCCCCTCCTCCTCTGGTCCAAGTCACAAACAGCTGCTGTTTGAAGGTGAAAGCGAGGAACATGATCAGTGGAGGAAATCTAATTTCACGTAGCTTATTGTTTCCAATCTCCCTGCGTTCATTGCAGCCATTCAATTTAGACTTCTTAGAGGGACATTGACATCACCAAGAGACACTGCGAGCCCTCTGAAGTTTATACAACTGCCCTGGGTAAACTCATTTTAGAGAGTGGGCCGTCGTCCAACGTATATATTATTCTAAGTTTCTTACTGCCATGAGACAGTGGCTCCTCTGTGCTTTCAGAGTCCTCCCCATGCACTGCCTCTGCTGGGAACTGACTCTGCGCTATGTCCCGATCTGATATGTTGGTGTGGATGCATCCTTTGCTTCTGCCTAACATGAACCTGTGGAGTTGGAACACTACAAATACACTTTATTGTCTATCTACTTATGGGGTTGGGTCATTTTAGAAGCATAAGCCATAGGATGGAGGGGTCTGAAGCTCTGCAGCGGCCCCTTCAGGCTGCTGGGTTTATCCGACATGGATAAATGAGTGACGATTGAGGATTTATTCCAGCCTGGGTTTTCAATTCTTCAAAGCTGCTTTAAAGAGTTTCTAGAGCTCCCACAGTCCCAAACCGAGCATATTATGAACCATGTTCAAACAAATAACTCCTTTCATTAGGTCAGGGGTGTGACGTGGGAGGGTTGCAATTCCATTCCAATTACCTGTGAAAGAAATCTAATCAGAAACCGAATCTGAGTTGCTTTTGGAAGACCTCAATATGAAATGCGATGCAGATAAATACAAAATAAAAATAAATAACAGTAAGATGTTTTTTACTTTCTTAATGAATTATTATTATGTGAGACAACAGAACAATGTTGACCTCAGAAAAGAATAAACCAATATATTTAGGATCAAAAAGGTGTCCTCATTTTACAAAAAACAATATGGTATTTTTGACAGTTTAAAACAGTATCTGGATTAAGAGCATCCACAGTAGGTATACAAAAGAAAACCACAGTAAATGCAGGAAATATACATACCTCAGGATTCAGGTTAAATAAAAGTATAAGCCAACAGAAGAGTATATTTATTATTTCTTTTTTTCCAGAAAAAGAAAAACATACATACATAACAACACAGTCTGCTAAATTGATCACATATTAAGATATCAAAGTACCACGGAAAACTACACCAGAGACAGGACAATAACTGACAAGACGGACACAACTGACAAAGGGAACATCACAGAGGTAGAGCATCATCCATGGCATGCACGATATCTGTACATGATACGTGGTATGTAAACCATCCTGCACATACTACAATACAACATATTATATACATCAAATACGTAGTACATCACATTATAACTTTATTTGGGTTTTCAATTATTTGAAAGGGTGGAGCTCTCCAGCACTTCAAGTCACTGCCACAAAAGGGCCCCATATTTTCATGTAGATATCCATTCTATTTATCATCTTATAGCATAATCTTTATAGGAGGAGATTTTGGCTATTTCGTCCATCCATTCCTTAAAGGATATATCCTTTCTAGTTTTCCAATGTCGCAACACTATCCTACATCCAGTAATAAGTGCTATTCTGCACCATGAGATCTGATGGGCATTCAGACCACTTTCCTTTGGTACCATACCGCATTGCTCCCCGTGCCAGAGAGGAGGTCATTACTGTATTAATGATGGTAATAATCTTCGACCATAAGATATCTATCATGGGGTATGAATACAACATGTGCAGTAGAGTGCCACGTGTAGTATCACATCTCCAACACAAGTCAGAGCCTCTGAGTCCGAGCCTTGCCATTTTACTCGGAGTCCAATGTGTTCTATTGATGACTTTATAGTTAATCAGACGTGTCTGTATTTCCCTTGAAACTTTAAACCATGACCCAATAATTTCCCCCCATGTTTCACCAGTTATCTCTTCCCCTATGTCCTTCTCCCAGCATCTCTTAAGGCCTGCACATTTGGGTGGATGAGACTCCCTCATAAGGTTATAAAAGCATGACGTCTTAGTTTTTAAGTGCCAGTCTCTTTCTAGCCTGACCTGTATCTCTGTTTTTGAAATAAGTGGTGATTGTTTAAGACGTGTCAGGATACAACTCCGCAGCTGCAAGTACTTCCGAAAGTCCCTACCTGGGAGTCTATGCTTTTTCCTTAATTGTTCGAAGGACATAAATTGATCTTCTTCAAATAGATCCCCAATATAAACAATTCCCAATTTCAACCAACCAGACCAGTAAATAGTTTTTTTGCCTATTTTCAGATTTGAATTATGCCATAGTGACGTTTTACGAGTAAAAGTGGATAGGGTGAGGGTTTACAAGGTCTCTCTCGATAGAAACCCACATTGGGGCTTGTCCGGCTGTTATATATTTTTTTGATAGCTGTTTCAAACAGAACGCATAATGATACCAATTTATATGGGGAAGGCCTAGGCCACCGTCCTCTATGGCTGCATAAAGTTTTGTGCGATTTATATATGGTCTTTTGCCATCCCATAGAAAGTTGTATACAACTTTATTATATTTAAATAATGCATTGCGTGGTAAGCTTAATGGTAGCATATAACTTATAGTTCATTTTAGGGACGATTACCATCTTTAGAATATTGATTTTCCCCAAGAGTGATAACAATTTAGTCCAATTTTGTAAAATAGGTTCTATTTTTTTCGATTAATGGGATTAGGTTGTCCGTCATTATGTCTTCCAGCTGTGGAGTGAGCTTGATACCCAGATATGTTAGGCCAGATGGCCGCCATGCAAATAGCCATCCCTGTCTAACACTAGGTTGGTCAGAGTTTCGATAGGGGCATTGCCTCAGACTTTGACCAGTTTATTTTGTATCCTGACACGTCTGAAAAAGAGTCAATCACATTGAGGATGTGAGGCACCGTTGTTGCGGGGCTTCTGGTCAGTATCAAAATGTCATCCACATACATGAGCAGCTTATGTTCCTCTCCACCAGCCTTTATGCCCACTATTTTGTCATTTTGCCTAATAGCAATTGCTAATGGTTCAAGTACCAGCGCAAAGATTAAGGGAGATAAAGGACAGCCCTGCCTTGTTCCTCTATGAAGCTCAAAAGGGGGGGATTTCCTGCCATTTGTTACCACAGATGCCTTAGGATTTTGATATAATAATTTTACCCATTTAATAAAAGATGGACCAAGGCCGAAGTTCTCCAGCGTCTGGAAAAGAAACGTCCACTCTACCCTGTCAAATGCTTTCTCAGCATCAAGCGAGAGAGCTATACTATACAGTGGGGCAAAAAAGTATTCAGTCAGCCACCAATTGTGCAAGTTCTCCCACTTAAAAAGATGAGAGGCCTGTAATGTTCATCCTAGGTACACCTCAACTATGAGAGACAGAATGGGGGGAAAGAATCCAGGAAATCACATTGTAGGATTTGTAATGAATTAATTGGTAAATTCCTCAGTAAAATAAGTATTTGGTCACCTACAAACAAACAAGATTTCTGGCTCTCACAGACCTGCAACTTCTTCTTCAAGAGCCTCCTCTGTCCTCCACTTGTTAACTGTATTAATGGCACCTGTTTGAACTCGTTATCAGTATAAAAGACACCTGTCCACAACCTCAAGCAGTCACACTCCAAACTCCACTATGGCCAAGACCAAAGAGCTGTCAAAGGACACCAGAAACACAATGGTAGACCTGCACCAGGCTGGGAAGACTGCATCTGCACTAGGTAAGCAGCTTGGTGTGAAGAAATCAACTGTGGGAGCAATTATTAGAAAATGGAAGACATACAAGACCACTGATAATCTCCCTCGATCTGGGCTCCTCGCAAGATCTCACCCCGTGGGGTCAAATGATCACAAGACCGGTGAGCAAAGATCCCAGAACCACACGGGGGGACCGAGTCAATGACCTGCAGAGAGCTGGGACCAAAGTAACAAAGGCTACCATCAGTAACACACTACGCCGCCAGGGACTCAAATCCTGCAGTGCCAGACGTGTCCCCCTGCTTAAGCCAGTACATGTCCAGGCCCGTCTGAAGTTTGCTAGAGAGCATTTAGATGATCCAGAAGAGGATTGGGAGGATGTCATATGGTCAGATGAAACCAAAATAGAACTTTTTGGTAAAAACTCAACGAGACGTGTTTGGAGGAGAAAGAATGCTGAGTTGCATCCAAAGAACACCTACTGTGAAACATGGGGGTGGAAACATCATGCTTTGGGGCTGTTTTTCTGCAAAGGGACCAGGACGACTGATCCGTGTAAAGGAAAGAATGAATGGGGCCATGTATCCTGAGATTTTGAGTGACAACCTCCTTCCGTACGGTATTTTTGCGTTTCTTGGAACTGCTTCTTCACCATATCAAACTTCCTACGCTGCTGAAGTACCTCCTGAGAAAGATCCTGGAAGAAGGAGATTCTCTTGCCCTGCCATTCGACTCTCCTCTTGTCGCGGGCGGCCCGTAAAACGGCTTCTCTGGCGCTGAATCTCAGTAAGCGGACCAAAATGTGTCGGCTGCGCCCGTAATCCTTTTTCGGTCCGACGCGATGTACTCGCTCCAGTTCCAATCTCATATCCACTTCCAGGTCCAGCTTTTCAGTAAATATGCTAAGCACAAAACCATGTAGGTCCTGTTTCTCAGCATTTTCTGGTATGCCCGTTATACGAATGTTATTCCGCCTCCCTGCATCTTCCAAGTATGTCACTTTATCTTGGAGCTTTTTCACGTGTGCTGCGGTGGCATCTATGCTAGCACCTCGGCTGTTGCTAACGTCCTCTAGGTTAGAAATCCTCGCTTCAGCCTCCGACATCCTTCCTCCAAGCTTCTCCACCGTGCTCTGTAGTACTTCCAGGCCCATTTTCACACTGCTCACATCTGCTGCAATTCCTCTCAGGAGGCTGTTGATGCTTGCAAGTTCAGATTTTGTGTCGTTGGCACGTGTTGCCTGTCCGCCGCCTTGAGCTTCCATCTCTGTCGGGTTCTTCTTCGGATTCCTTGTTGTTCGAGGTAGATTTTTCTTCGGTCCCTGCCACATCCTGTCTTATACCACTATTTGAGACTATTTTAGTAGAGTTTGGTCCAGTTTTATAACTGTGGCATGGGGGCAGAGTAGCTCAGCGGAGCAGAGCAAAGGGCTAAGCAGCCATGATGGTCACTCTCTTCACCGGAAGTCAACAGAAGAGTATATTTAACAAATGCTGCTTTAGTCTAATTCACAGTATTTTAGTTGAGCTAATCAGGTGTCCACCTACTGCATTTTTTTTTTAATGTACCTGTAATCTGATAACGTATTTTTGATATGTAACAAAGAGAATACACGTACCTTTTTTTATTTTATATATTTATATTTATATTACATATAAAGCCTGGGTGTCACACTCATTTCAGACCATAAGCTACATAAAGCACAAGGCTGATTAAGACAGCACAACCTTGAGTGGATACAAAGGACCTTCAGTTCATTTTATTGAAGCACTGGAATTACAGTAATTGCTTTAAAGGTCCCCCATTATACTATTTTTCAACAATATTTAATATTTCTCAGATATATACAAAACACGTCTCTGAAGTGTTTTGCTCGAAATACCAAACAGATCATTGTAGCATCCCATAATCCCCTCTGTTTCAGCCCTGTTCCAAAAGTGCTGATTATGTGTCTGTAGCTTTAAATGCTAATGAGCTGCTGCTGGCCACGCCCCTCTGCAAGATGATTTGTTAAAAAAAACACAATGGTGCTCTCGGAGGATATTCAGGTGATAAAACTCAAAACATATCTCTTCACACTCGCATATCCACCCTGATCCTTATCCATCACACATCCTCTGTTTTTATTGATTTGGTTATTTGATTGATTTATAAACTGCATTGTCTTGTTTATGTCTCTTATGCTGGTGTTATGTATTGTGTATCTTGTTTTTTATGTGTGTGTACGGCGACCTTGAGAGCCTTGAAAGGCACCTATATAAAATAAATGAATTATTATTATAAGGTGGGGGGGGGGTGTTACCTTGGTTGGTTATTGGCTAATGGTTACACAACCCAAGATAACATTGTGACATCAAAAAGCTGAAATCTTATCCGCTCATTTTCAGACAGGTTTTTATATAAATGGACCAGGACGAAAAGAGAGAGGATCTTTTTCCTGAAACTTTCAGAGGGGACACATACAGTAGTTATGTATAAAATATATGAAAAAGTGGATTTTGAATAATAGATGACCTTTAACACAATGTTGAAAACAGAGCTGAATCTTACAGTTTTACACAAACGAGTAACAGAACACCTCAGGTATTTAACAAAACACATATTTAATTAAAACTCAATCGTGTCACCATGTAGCACATATACAATCTGAATCTCATCCTACATATCATTTTGAGTGGAGTCTAACATTCCTTGTAAAGACATTACCGTCTTCCCTAATAAGCCGTGGGTCACGAAGGAACTAAAGAGTGTTCTAAATAGAAAGAAACGTATATTTTATACTGGAAACAGTCAGGACGAAAAATAAATTAACAGAGAATTAAGAAATGAGATAAGAAAAGCTAAAATAGCTTATAGGGATAAGGTGGAACTCAAATACAGCAGTGGAGATCTTCGGGAAGCCTGGAGGGGAATCAAATCAATGTCCTCCATCTCCCAGGGTAACAACAATGACAGGGCTAGGAATCCCATTAACATTGAGGGAACAAATGAGGCAGACCTCCCCAATGCTTTTAACATTTTTTATTCTCGATTCGAGAAAAATGATTTCTCCATAAACACCTCAACCCTTAGAGAGTCTCTCTCCCCTATCTCAGACATAGTCATTGAACAGGATGATGTTAGGAATCTCTTAAAACGAGTCAATATTAGGAAGGCCCCAGGTCCTGACCATATCTGTGGGCGTACACTCCAGTATTGTGCTAGCGAACTCTGTGGTGTTTTCCAGCATATATTCCAATTGTCACTTGAGAATAGCCAAATTCCTGATATGTGGAAATCCTCAACTGTAATTCCCATCCCTCAGAAACCTCATCCTAAAGTCCTAAACGACTTCAAAGCGGTGGCTTTCACGTCATTGGTCATGAAAATGTTTGAAAAAATGGTTAAAGGCCTCGTCATGTCAGTGATATGTGGTGAACTTGATCCACTCCAATGTGCGTATCAGGCAGGGAGAGGCGGAGAGGATGCAAAGCTTGTTATACTGCACACCCTCCACAAACACCTTGAAAAGCCACAAGCCCACGGCAGGCTTTTGTTTGCTGACTTTTCTTCAGCATTGAACACAATGCAGCCGCATCTCCTGGTGGAGAGCCTATCATGTCATTTTAAACTGCTGATCAACTTGTTTTATGGATTTTAAACTTTCTAACTAATAGAGAGCAGAAGGTGTCTGTCAATGGACGCCTCTCTGACTCTGTCATCACTTCCACGGGCTCGCCTCAAGGATGCGTTCTTTCGCCCCTACTTGTTATAATGTACACTGATAAATGCATGCAAGACAACAGCTACCTGGTTGAATTCTCTGACGATACCGCCCTCTTGTCCCTCCTGTCAGAATCAGGCCACGAGTGTGCTCTTACCAATTTTATTTATTCTGGATTTAAATGTCTCTAAAACCCAGGAATTGATCATTGATTTTAAGGCCCTGACACACCAGGCCGATTTCGGCTGTTTTCGTAAGTCGGAAGACGAAGCGTGTCCTGTCGCCCAAACTCAATTTGGTGTGTCCCGCACCGTCGACCGTGACACGCCTTATTTGGACTGCCTGACCCGATGCATGGCCGATTCAACATGTTGAATCGGCCATGCATCGGGTCTGGCAGTCGGACCAAACAATCACTCTGATTGGCTGTTCAGCTAGCGAATCAGTGCATTAGAAGTGAAACGGAAGTGAGGGACGCAAACAAACGATTTAAGAAGGCACACACAGACTGCTATTCATTTTCATCTCATCATGGCGATCTGGAATGACGGAAACGAAGACCTGCTCATCACCTTGATCCAGGAGAGGCCAGCTCTGTACGACATCACTGAGAAAAGGTACTCGAACCGAGTAGTGAAAACCGGACTCTGGCGAGAGATTGAAACGCGACTTGGTTTCTCGGGTAAGAATATCTTTTTCATCAATTGAGCTCTTCAGCAGATACCGTTGGCTTTTTATTGTTTGCCAGCGTACAGTGACGTTAACGTGAAATGTAGTTTGTTATTTCAACCTTGTGTTTTGTTGTTATCTTGTTGCTAGCTGTTGCTAGCTGTGCCGTTTGGCACTGCATATAGATATGAATTGGACATGCTAACTAGCCACAATGCTTAAATCGTTTATTTGTGTGCTTCAGAGAAAGAGCTGAGGAAGAATTGGGATTCTATGCGAACCCAGTACACCCGGTACAGGAGACTTGCCCCTTCGGGTAGTTGTGCAGCACAAAGGACGGGCAGACAGCAGTGGATCATAACCAGGCTGCAGTTTGTAGAGCCCTACACAAGAAGGAAGGAGAGTACTTCGAACCTCACCATCACGGTAACTATTTTATTTGTTGAGTACAAATAAGTGTTTCGTGCTTCTTTCATTTACAAAAACATTATTTTCATTCATTTGGTGGTTACAGTGTTAAATATAACAATAACAGAATAATATATATATTATTCTGTTATAATTATTGATGTGCTCATCACCTTAATGGTGGGGTAGGTAAGTTTGAGAAACCGGCTCGAGATCGCTAGAATTTGAAAATACACAACCGGAGAAAATCTGCCACTTCCTCACAGAGCCCCTCCTCCAACACACACGAACGCACACATGACCAATGAGGACACGAGATAAGTTTGTGCCCCGATGGAAGGCTGACAGGCAGGTAGGCCATCCGGCTAAACGGATTGGTTGTACTTTTTACAGTATTACGGTTTCTACAGATGAAATGTTGTTATGGATTTTTTTGTCAAAGCACTTAAGATATTCATTGCTATCGGGATGTTAAGAGTATTCCATGGAATATAACAAAAAGTGTATCTCGAGCCGGTTTCTGAAACTTACCTACCCCACCTTTGATGTTGCAGCTGGTAAAGGAGGAGCTAATTGAAATTACCTGATATACTGCTGGGTAGCTTATGAAATTCACCATGGTTTCAATAACGCTTTTATCTTAACCTATAATAATACATGATCAAATATGTGATATATTTTGTAGTGTTCTGAATCTTCTAGAAGTATGTCTTTAGCATCTGAATAGAGCATCACAATGTGTCTACAATGTACCTCTCACACTTGACCACACCCCAAACTAATGGCACACACATTTCAGGGTATTGTTTTGTTATGAATGCTTAGTAAACAGTTTTAAGAAGCCATGGTTTAAATCCAACTAACTGTGAATTTATTTTAAAAAATGTAAGGAAGTCCGGTGGCTGCAGAATCAACCCCCGGTGGCACCAGCAGTGAAACCTCGACCAGCACCACCGAGGAGTCCTTCCACTTTGATGCTGAGCCCTGCCTGGCAGAATCCACCATCTGCACCACACCGGCACCGCTCGGAGAGAGGCCAAGCACACTCAGCACTCGAAGGCCTCCGGCGAAGCGCAGGATGATGATACTAAATGAGATACTGTCTACCGCTGTTCATTGTTCAAGATTGAAATGTAAATGTGCAAGCCGTTTTTCTGCCCCTCTATTCACATGTAGCCTTTCATACGTGATGGTTTCTTCATTCTCGAACTGTTGTGGAGCAGAACTATACAGTTGCAGGATTAGTCTCAAGTACCTCAATATAATTATAGTATGTCTGCACTTTGTGCTCATTTCATCATTCATTCATGTATTTTATATTCTACTAAAACTGAATCAAACTATAAACAAGGTGGCCTGTTGGGATTAATATATATATACAGTTGCAAGAAAAAGTATGTGAACCCTTTGGATTCTCCACACATAGCGTTGTGTGTTCCTTCCAAACAACTCAACTTTGGTTTCATCTGTCCACAGAATATGTTGCCAGTAGTGCTGTGGAACATCCAGGTGCTCTTTTGCAAACTTCAAACGTGCAGCAATGTTTTTTCTGGACAGCAGTGGCTTCCTCCGTGGTGTCCTCCCATGAACTCCATTCTTGTTCAGTGTTTTACGTATCGTAGATTCGTCAACAGAGATGTTAGCATGTGCCAGAGATTTCTTTAAGTCTCTAGCTGACACTCTAGGATTCTTCTTCACCTCATTGAGCATTCTGCGCTGTGCTCTTGCAGTCATCTTTACAGGACGGCCACTCCTAGGGAGAGTAGCAACAGTGCTGAACTTTCTCCATTATAGACAACTTGTCTTCCCGTGGACTGATGAACATCAAGGCTTTCAGAGATACTTTTGTAACCCTTTCCAGCTTTATGCAAGTCAACAATTCTTAATGGTAGGTCTTCTGAGAGCTCTTCTGTGCGAGGCATGGTTCACATCTGGCAATGCTTCTTAAGAATAGCAAATTCAAAACTGGTGTGTATTTTTTATAGGGCAGGGCAGCTTTAACCAACACCTCCAATCTCGTCTCATTGATTGGACTCCAGGTTGGCTGACTCCTGACTCCAATTAGCTCTTGAAGAAGTCTTTAGCCTAGGGGTTCACATACTTTTTTCCACCCTGCACTGTGAATGTTTACATGGTGTGTTCAATAAAAACATGAAAACATATCATTGTTTGTGTGGTATTAGTTTAAGCAGACTGTGTTTGTCTGTTGTTGTGACTTAGATGAAGATCAGAACACATTTTATGACCAATTTATGCAGAAATCCAGGTAATTCCAAAGGGTTCACAACTGTATATATATATATATATATATATAATATATCTGCATTATTTGATCCCACTTTATGCTTTGCTCTTGCTGCTTGTTTTACACTGATTTTATATCTTATTTATTCCTGATGTAAAGCACTTTGAACTGCAATCCCCTGTATGAAAGGTGCGATACAAATAAAGTTATTATTATTCAGATGGATGTTTCTCTGTTCATTCTCCCATTATCCTCCTCAATCTGCCTAGAAGTATTTTAATGTTGTAGCTGTTACTATAACAATGCTAATGCTAGGGCTGCAACTGACCGTTATGTAGGCACATTGTTATTGTTTCTTATCGCTGTGTGATTAAAAGAACACAAATAGCAGGATAGGCAATGCAAAACTTTATTTCGCACCTTCATAAGAGGCTTCTCAATACTCAAATTTCCCCTCCTCGACTCCCCTCCTCGACTCCCCTCCTCGAGACTTAGTCCCGCCCACAGGAGATGCGAGCGGAGGACCGAGGAGGGGAACCGAGGAGAGAGGAGGGGAAGCAGCAGACGTTTAAAGAAATGAGAACTCCTCTCCTCTGAGCGGTCATATTAAAGCAACGTCTGTTCATTATTACGTGGCAACAGCTGCATCAGCTGTCGAGTGTTTTGTCATATTTTATAATCTCTGTTAGATCAGCTGAACATTGTTCCCCCACATATTTACTTTGAACTCATTGACAGTGCGGTATAATGAGACAATAACGGGCTACAGATGCGGACACACACACACAAATATATTTATATAAATATATACAATTTAAAGTATGAGAGCACTCTCATAATAACGTAACACAATCAGAGACTGGATATACCCCCCCCCCCCTCTCTCTGGTCGCTGAAATGGGGAATTGAAATTACAGGCCAAAAGTTGTATTTGCAAGTATTAAAAGTAAGGACATCAAACCAACTGAGACCCGTCTGTCCGCGGCATCTGCGCACTGTACAACACACACCGACACACTGTACCACACATACCTACACACTGTACAACACACACCTACATACTGTACCACACACACCTACAGCTCCTAAAGCATAATCAAGCTACAGCCGTTGTGTATTTTATTATGTGAAGCACTAAATGGTTTTAGAAAAATATCGACTCTTTGTTTGTAGATATCTACTAAACTAAAGCAAATAAAGAGAGTAGGCCTGTTATACTGAGTGATTCTACACACTGCTCTGCTTTCTGCACAGGCCTCACACCTGTTCTCTCTGTAAACATCGCGTTGCGATGAGAGCAGGTTCTCAAATAATATCCAGGGGATGCATGCAGAGCTGTCATTGGCTGAGATAAGTCCGGCCGTGTGTCACGCCTCCACCGTTCCCGGAAATGCATCCGCGGAGGAGCCGTGGAGGAACCATCAGTGTATCCTCGGTTATAGCTCCTCCAGAGAGCCTCCTCGATGCTCGATCCTCGGTCCTCGGTGTGCATTTAGAGAAATGAGACGTCCTTCAAAATGGCGCGCTGAAATTCATTTCCGGGTCACTACCGGAGGACCGAGGAGTCGAGGAGTCGAGGAGGGGAAATTTGAGTATTGAGAAGCCTCTATACACACACAACATTAGAATGAGCTTTTATCAACGCCTACATGATGATAACCTGTCAACATGACATTAATACAGAGCGGGCAGAACTCAAATCTAGCTCCAGTGCCGCAAGAAACATGTTTTCGATGGACGAGAGTGAAAATGGAACGCACACGCTATTTGTTGTTTGTTTATATCACGGTCTGTTCTTCTTCTCTGTCTTCCGGTTGTTGCCTCTTTTGAATGACGAATACACACTACCGCCGCCTGCTGGTAAGGAGAGTTATTGCCACTCACGCACTGAAGTCTTTGCGGTGTGTTCCCGTGCGACACATGGCCAAAACGCAGGAGAACACGGCGACGCAACAGCCGGCGGCGGCGAGTCCTCTGGTGACTGCTTGGTGTGTCAGGGCCTTTAGACGTCACAAGGATGTTCCTAAGGAGTGCACCATACACAATGACAAGGTAGAAATTGTCACATCATACAAATACTTGGGCACCATTTTCGATGACCACCTCAAATTTGATGTGAATACTGAGTGTATTGTGAAGCGGGGTCAACAGAGAATGCACCTTCTTCGCAAACTGAACTCTTTCTCTGTCAGGCCTTTCATTCTTTGTCGTTTTTACCAAGCATTCATTGAGAGCCTTATTTGTTTTTCTTTTATCTGCTGGTTCCATAGCCTCACACTGAAAGACAGGAACAGCCTGAACAGCATTGTTAAAACCTGCTCCAAGATCATCGGCGTGAAACAGAGAGACTTAAATTCCTTCTGAAACAACAGATTCTGCGGAAAGCCGAGAGCATTCTGAACTCTCCACGTTCTCACACATGAATCGTCTGTTGCCATCAGGGCGAAGATATGCTCTACCTGCTCAAAGGACTAATCGTTTTTCAAAGTCATTCATCCCTTCTGCACTTAAACTTTTAAATTCTTGAAAGGCGTTTAACTTGATTATTTCTTTATTTCTTTATTATTGTGATGCTTTGAAATATTTATAGTGTAAATTGGAATTATCCACATCTGTGCTCCCGGGTGTGTTTTCTTATTGTATGTTCCTGCCTGTGTACATGACACAAGCTCCTGCTCATAACCAATTGCCCCTTGCGGGATTAATACAGTTGTTGATTGATTGATTCTATTAGAAGCAGTTACACACTGCTGTGCTCACTGCAAACTGATGGAAATATGTAATACCCTTCACATCTATTCATTTACAATGGTTGAATTTTGCCCTCCAGAACCGAAAATGTTCTTAAAAGATTATAGTACCTTTTTAAAAATAGCAAAGAACATGTGTGGGGACAAACATGTTGCATTGTTATGGTGGTGCAGAAAAGAAGTACAATATTTGCCTCTTTTGTATTAAAGAAAAAGTATAAAGTAGCATAAACTAGAAATATGGTAAAAGAACCTCACATTTCTCTGTCCTTGAACAAGTGTACTTCACTACATTCCAACACTGCTTGACATGCAATATACTATATAAATAGATATTTAAAATGTGTAATGGGGAGCTAAGGGCGACAGCATGTTCTACAATTACAATAACACACACACACACACACACACACACACACACACACACACACACACACACACACACACACACACACACACACACACACACACACACACACACACACACACACACACACACACACACACACACACCCTCTGTAGGAGACGAGGGCTCCATAAAGGCCTCAACCCGATGTGTGTGTGTTGTGTGATGATCCTGTTAGTGTGTCAGAGCATCATTCTTCCCACTGTCTGACCTCAGAGGGGCTCAGTCACCGCTCTGTGGTGACACACAGTTTAACTCCCCCACAGAAAGGGGGAGTCAGCCCCAGACAGCAGGCAGCATGTTCCACCCACCCTGTCATTTTCTTTTGTCACAAACCAAAGGCCTCCTGTAATGGGACCTTATTTTCTTTTCCATGTTTGTTTAAAGAATTGCCTCTATTACCCCAAAATGGAAGCAGGGTGTGTGCACAGTCAGATGCCCATCCTCTGTGTGACGCAGTGCCACAGTGACCCAGAGAGCAGAGAGGGGGTGGCAGGGCCTTTATTCCGTCTGGCTCTCCAAAATAGAACTCAAATGAAAGGGTTTTGGTTCAAAGAAAACCCCCTAACCTTTATTGAAACAGCGTAGTGTACCACAGCAGACAGAGGACACGACATGGGGAGGACTTCACATGATGACCAGACACAGAGACACAAGAGAAATAATAAACAGTTCAAACACAGTTTTTGTCTTCATTTGGTGTCACATTAGCATGTAGGGCCCCATTGTACTTGTTGGGTTGTCCCTTTCCTGGAGTGTGTTTTATAGGTTTTTTGCATGTAAATAGTCTTCAAAGGCTAAAATCCCAAAGTGCACGCCATCCGCCCCTAGGATCCATTGGACTCCTTGATTCTCTACCATAACATAGTGACGCTTCTATTGGCTAGTACTCCAACACATGTTATGTGATGAGGGGCAGGAGATCTCTAATGCCCCTTTTCCACCAAACTAGTTCCAGTTCCAGTTCTAGCTCTGACCGAGTGCTCACCTGGTTCTGAAACGTTTCTTCTTTTAAGCCCCACTTGTGTTTCCACCGCTCAGAGCCCGACTGGTTCTGCCGCATGACATCACCATTTACATCGCAGATTGTCTGCCCAACACCGCTCACAACAACAACAATAGGGGACTGCGTCGGGTCGATGATCGTGTTGCTTCTAATCAAACGAAGCCAGATTAAATTAAATAACTACTTCTCAACCCTTGTTCTCCAGAGTGCCGTGGTTAATTGTTTATTAATGTGGTTCAGCGGCATTTACCGCCGCTCGTCCACCGGAGTTTGGTCTACTTTTAACTCACGCCATGGCCGCTGGAAAGTATTCACTTTCATACTGTCACACAAGCAGCTGATAAATATCCCCCATCCCCATAAGTGAATGTGTTTCAGTATGAATTTACGCTTTTTGGAAACCTGTGTAGCCCATGTATTGATTCCATCCGATAGCTGCTATAATTAACAGTGTTATGACCCTGGTCGTTATGTGTATTGTGTGTAGTGATTTCCTTCAAGTCTTTTAGAGTCCTTCAGAATGATTAGGTAGGTTTAGTAGTAGGCATGGTTAACAAAACTGTGAGTTTGTGTCTTAAGGGGGGGGGGGGGGGTGTCACGGCTGCTGCTGCTGTCATGCTCGTTAACCTGTCATGTGCCGTTGCCCGGACGCCATTGGATGCCAATTTCCTGTCCCTCCTCCGGTAGGCGTGACCGAAGATTTGGATAGGAGCAGGTCGGGCCCGGTCGGTGCTCTCCTTACGTTCTGTGTCAGCTCTGTGCTAGTTCTGCTACAGTGGTTAGTTAGGGTGTGTGCTTAAGTGTTTTGTGTGTATTCTGTGATTTGTGACGGCATCGAACTTGTGCGAGACGCCTCACTATTTTAGCCTTAAGTGCCCATAGTGTGCTATGACTGTGATAATCTGTGGCCTTTGTTTTGTGTAGCGTTATTTGTGAACAGATAGCTGGTTTTAAGAGCCTGCATTTTTGATTATATCATCTTTATTTTGAGTTTATTATTAAAATCAACCTCTTACCAAGAACACCTGGTTTCGTGCTGCTTCCCTTTACCCTAGCGAGCTGGGGACGTAACAACAGCGAACGGATGTAAGGGTAAAAATAAATAGAATCACACTAAGCCTGGTTAGTGTTGCCGGACTTAATAAAGTGTGTTTTGTCGCGTTCTAGTCAACTTGTATTTGCCGTACTCCCCATGAACTGTTATTGCTCAGGTTACTCCCTGAAATCACCTGACCTGTTGTTCACTTCAGCCCAGCGTTTCTGCCAGGGGGGCGTCTGTAAGAAATTTAAATCAATGTTTATATGGCGTTGGCCCCTTATTCAGCTTGGAACGCTCTGAACTCGAGCCAAGCGCGGAAAAAATAAATAATTCCGCATAAAAACTTGCGCAAGAAGATCGCAAGTTTTTATCGCTTGCAATGACGAAAAGGAAAAAGGACAAGGACATCCCTCTGTTGGAGGGGCAAAGGAGTCTGGTGGGATTATTTTATCGCCGCCAGCAAAGCACGTTCCTGTGACGGAAAAAAACGAAACACTGCAGCATCTTCCAAGGACCATGCCAGGAGGGGTGTACCTGTCGGCAGGGAGACGTAAAGAGATAGTATAAGGGACGGCGCAATTCAAAATTGTGTGTGCATACGTAAAGAGATAGTAGGCTCGTTTAGGATGAGCGAGACCTGCGCAATTGCGACCGCCATCTTGCTAGTGCGTTGCATGATGGTTAGTAATTTTGTCCGACTTGCTCTGGAGGCTCGACTGCATGAGACGTTGAAATCTCGCGGGACAAAGACGCCGGCAGCCTTGAGAGCGAGGCGGAGAAGTTCCTCTCCACGGGCTGCAGAAGCTAAATGCTTGATGGGGAAACGACTCGCTGGTATATCGAGCTGAGCGCTCATTGGTGGTTTTTACCCAGTGCTGCTGATGAAACTCTCCAATTGGCTCGGCAAAGGTGTGTTGTTTTGTGTCAGTTTTACTTCACCACTTCCATTCACATTTTTCATCATTGTTCCACAACGTTTATCATCATGAAATGAATATCTATATATTTTATACTATACTTGCACTGCTTACCGTTTTCATACTTTATATATCTTAGCACGGTGCTTCTCAAACTTTTTTCAGTAATGTACCCCCTTTGAAACATTTTCTCAGCCAAGTACCCCCTGACTGACCTTGAACATTTTTGATCGAAAAAGCCTATACAATAATTCCAATATAGTGATGTTCCCTCAGTGTGTGATTGATTAACTCCTTCATGCATGCATTACAACAAACTAAGGATATTTTCATGTTATGCATGAAAAAAAATAAACTGATTTTTTCCAAGGAGTTTTTCAACTGAAGTAATTTCTGTTTAACAAACCAATGAACAAAATGATATAATATGCAAAACTATAAAATACAATACACAAATGTGACATGTTTATATGAGGACCCCCTTGGTGGTTCTAGGAATATTTGATATCAAATTGTGTTTTCTATTTAACTTATTGTACTAAGATTATTTTTGTAATCATGCATGGTATTTTTTTAATTAACTTTAAAAAAAAAAAATCAAATCTCACGTACCCCCTGCAGTACCCCTAGGGGTCCGCGTACCCCCATTAGAGAATCACTGTCTTAGCATATTCATACACACTGTTCATACTGCTCTCAGGCTGCTGTGTATATCTAGTGTATTCATACCCCTCACTGTTTATTCATCATTCAATTCATTCTATATGGTATTCTGTAGATTGTGTACATTACTTTTCACTTTACTGCTTTTTGCACCTGGTTAGAAGCTAAACTGCATTTCGTTGTCTCAGTACCTGTAATCTGTGCAATGATAATAAAGTTGAATCTAATCTTGAGCAGGAACAAATGTACTTAGTACATATCTGACATTAACGATTAAACACATTTGTGCATTCTTTATAAATGCAAACCGACTCTGAGCTGTCCGACTTCAGGCGAGCCTTTTGAGACCTCCCCCGGCTGCAATCGGCTATTCTCGTCTACTTTCGAGGCGAGCCGCAGCACATCTCAAACTATCTATAAGGGACGGCTCAATTCAAAATCCCCCCCCAGCTCTCGGAGTGGACGCCCTCTCAGCCCTGGTCTGGCGGAAACACAGCTTCAGCCCTTTATTGGTTTCAGCTTGTCCTGGTTTTCTTCTCGTTTTTGTCTGATCTTTTAACAGTATATCAGTGTATGTCATAAAACGTGTAGCAGTTATGTTACAAACTTGTATTTTCAGTTAAATGCTCCTGACTCCTGCACTGGTTCCACCTTGCTCCACTCCATCCTGCCACACACTGCTTCTGTGACCTATGATGCTCCTACACTCCCTTTAAGTGTAGCCCCCCCCCCACACCTCTTGTTAGTGCTCTTGGGGTATCTGTCATACTTACATGTGTAGTCGTCATCCATATTTAGCAGCCTGACATCTTTTCCACTCATTAAACCATTAACCAACAGACTCCATGACTGACGTCAGCGTGCAGGCCCCACACACTGTGGTGTGTGAGTGTGTGTGTATGAGACACTGCAGGGTCCTGGTAGCTCGCTCACTGCTGATTGGGTCGAGAGGATAAGAGTGTGTGAACTCTGTGCACATTCCGCGGTTGCACCCTTTAAAAGGTTTTTTTTTTTTTCATGAAGCGACACATAGTAGGTGTTTAGACAGAGCTTCACATGGGTGTCTTAAAGGGATTAACATGACACAACAAGACAGAACAGCAATAAAGAAGGGAGCGTGTGTGTGTGTGTGTGTGTGTGTGTGTGTGTGTGTGTGTGTGTGTGTGTGTGTGTGTGTGTGTGTGTGTGTGTGTGTGTGTGTGTGTGTGTGTGTGTGTGTGTGTGAAAATAAGGGTGCAGGGAAGACGACTGTGTGGGGTTTTGTGAGTGTGTGTGCGAGTGAAGAGAAGACAAAGCGGGAAGGGTTTTTTGAGAGGGAGAATACGGTAGCCCTGAAGTGCAAGTCAAAACGTAGGGTTACGTATGGTAACCCATGTCATATAAGCACAGCGGAGCCCTCTACTGGACTCTGGGTACTCCCCTCGTTCCTATCTATGCATGCATTCTTTCACTGAGACTCATACCCGTAGCCGGCCCCCTGGGCGGGCCTACCTGAATGCGCGCGCATCCACTGCATAAGAGGCGGCCTCGCCCGCTCACTGCTATCCCTTTACTTTCTCTTTTAGCTGAGCAGCATAGGCAGCAGTGCTCCATAAGTAGAGGGCTCCGCTGTGCTTATGTAACATGGGTTACCATACATAACCCTACGTTATATCTCTCACAGGCAGAGTGGGTATGCCTGCTGTCCCGCTCTTCTTCCAATTGATCGCAAATCCTAACTCGGTTAGATGTAGGATCAATTGAGCCGTATGACACATTGCCCGTTCCCTGGAGCTGGCCATAACTATGAGGTCGTCTAGGTAAAAGAATACTATCATGCGCCGGCTGCGCAGCGGCTGGAGTGCCACCTCCACGCACTTGCTGAACGTGCGCGGGGACAGGGAGTAGCCGAACGGCAGCCTGTTGTACTCGTAGGCCACCCCCTAGAAGGAAAAACGTAAATACTTCAGTGTTTCGGAGCAATTCCGACATGAAAGTAGGCGTCCATCAGGTCGATGGTTGTAAACCAATCGCCTGGCTGCACCAGTTCCAATAACCGTTTCACAGTCAACATCTGGAACGTTTTGCATACAATCTGGAGATTCAGACCACGGAGATCCAGAATGGGCCTGAATTCGCCTGTTTTCTTGGGCACCAGGAAATACAGAGAATAATGCCAATCTAGACCAATTGACTAGGGGGGCGACTGGGGGGCCAGTTATTTTCTGAGGGGGGCACAATAAATGCAGGACGAAAAAGAGAACTAGACAGTATGAAGTAATTGTGCATAAGAAAACAATGCAATACAGTTATTGGTATTTGTTTCAGTACACTTATTTATTTCAGATAGATCTCATAGTTATTACTGTTAGCTTCAGCTTAAGTTATAGTGCAATGTTTGCACTAACACCATATTTATATAAAAATAAAGGCAATGAACAGTTACATCTCTACTGTACATAAGGGTGTCTGCACAATCTCACATTACAGCAACAAAATCCTGCGGTTTTTGGCAAACCGAGTACCAGAAAATATACATTTAAAAAAAAAAAAAAAAAACTTTTCATTGTTAGGGGGGTCAGAGGTCAGTGTTAGGGGGCACTGGCCCCCCCTGGCCCCCCTTCCGGTGCTCTCTGTCAGCACTCCTTTCAGACGAGACATATACCACGTGAAGACACGTTACGCTCGTGTTGTGTTCAAGGAACCTGTCCTTGGCCAGGAAAAACAGGTACTCGCTTGTTTAATTATTTTTACGGTCTAGATTTCTTCTTTTTTTAAATGAGAAGTTGTCCGTCAGTCGGACTGACGGACGGACTCCCCATCCCCAAAACGAAAATTATTTGGTTCTCCACGAATTACACAAGTCACCCAAATCAGCTTTAAAAAAGCGGGAGGTGCCGAAAAATCCCCTATTAATGTATTGATTATAGCTCCGGGTCCGTATAGGTCGGTGTCTGGGTCCGGACCGCGGTCCGCCTGTTGCCGACCCCTGCTTTAGGGAGAACACTTCTTGTTTGTGATTGGACAGAGCCAGCCGGAGAAGCACTGCTGTGATTGGTTGTTTTGCTGCCAGTCAAGAAATTACGCTCCGTGATTGGTCAGCACCCGACAGCGCCACGTATTTCCTGTGTGGTAGATACCAACTACAACAAAATGAACATATTTTACCATGATTTAATTGTAATAGAGAGCCGAAGTCCCTCCCTTTCCGGTGGAACTCCATGGGACCTTATTTCGTAAAAATTATGTATTGAGTCAATGGCGAGAGAAAAGTTATCTTTCGATCCCGTTTGAAATGTGCACATACGCACAAATTACACATATGATGTTTGTGAATTTAAAAGATAATTCAAGAAAAAGGTGTGAAGTAACACTTATTTTTGTGCGAAACCGCTCCATGAACTACATCTCTGGTCTCGCACAATACACGTCACCAACACCAGAATGAGGCGAAAAGTATTACACGAGGTGAAAATCATTACACGTCTGGGCATGTTGAGAGCTTCAAATACACAAAAGGGGAGTTAGTCGGTTCCGTAAGAGCCAGCATGCGGGACCGGCTGTACAAGGTTTCGCTGAGTGTTAAACGAGTGTAATGTGTAACATTAATGTCAGCTAGCTAACATTAGCTAACAAGGTACACTCCCGTGTTTTGTTTTAGCAACTAGTTTTCTCGTTAAGAACTGCGTGATCGCTGTGTATGCTTTGGATACCATTAGTGTTGTCAAGGACAAGGTACACAGAAAACTAGTTGCTAAAACACCTATAAACATCCTGGTCAGTAGCAGAGATTGTCTCTAAGATGTCTGTACATTCAGAGGAGAAGTCCTGGGTTTCAAATTTCATGTAAAAGTCATTCAGTTAATTTGCTTTTTGCAGGTCATCAGAGGTACAGAGAGTTTTTTTTAGCTGGAGTCTATTTGTGATTGCCTTCATAGTGTCCCAAAGTTCCTTGGAGTTCATTGGAGAAAAGTTCTGTTCAATAATTTCCTTATGTCTCCTTCTAGCTTCTTTTACGATGTATGCAGTCCTTACCTCTTTAGTTATGGTTTGTTGTTGGGGTACACAGTTATTTCTTTCTGAGGTATCACATTGTCAACTCAGAAGTGTGCTTTCATGTCAATTCGGTGAACATCTGATACATTAAATGATCGTGAGGATGATGATTAAAAATCTTTAGTTTGAGCCGGGCTGGATTTCCTGATGAAAAAACATACAAAATTATTTTGTTAAATAAAAACATGGTGATGTTTTGTAAATGATTACTTGTCTCTTATTTATCAGATACCTGTACTGTAGATCTATCAGCTGTTTTCCAGAGTTCCAGTGTGGCAGCTTTGTAATCACTGCTCCCCCTGGTGGATCCATGATCCATTGCAGCTGGTTTCATTATAATTTAATTTATTTAAGGGTGCGTATCAAGTCATGTGGGGGTTTTTCCTGTGCCGCCAGGAATTTTGGGCCCCATGAAAAGATAATCACATTGGTTACTTCAACATTATTTTCTTAATGTTCTACAATTGTTTGGGCCCCTGTCAGTCACGGGCCCTTAGAATCGTCCTAACTTTTCACCCCCTTACGGGCCCCTAGGGGGGGCATAGTTTATGGGCGCTGTACGCAATATAGGTGTAGTTCTGTTAAGATAAGATAATAAGATGTACTTTGTTGATCCCAAGTCGGGAATTGTACTGCCTATGCCCAGGGCCGGCCCTGAGATTCTCTTCTTCCATTCTTTCCAACTCAGTTTAAAGGTTCCCTATTATACTGTTTTACATCAATATATTATAGGTCTCAGATATATACAAAACATGTCTCTGAAGTGATTGGCTCGAAACACCAAACAGATCATTGCAGCATTACCCATAACCCCCTCTGTTTCAGCCCTGTTTCCAAAGTGCTGATTCTCTGTCTATTAATTTAGATGAAAATAAGGAGCCCCTCCCCACGCCC
>NC_047518.2:10040721-10076972 GCF_902827115.2 Pseudochaenichthys georgianus
ATGTGCGTGTGTGTGTGTGTGTGTGTGTGTGTGTGTGTGTGTGTGTGTGTGTGTGTGTGTGTGTGTGTGTGTGTGTGTGTGAAAATAAGGGTGCAGGGAAGACGACTGTGTGGGGTTTTGTGAGTGTGTGTGCGAGTGAAGAGAAGACAAAGCGGGAAGGGTTTTTTGAGAGGGAGAATACGGTAGCCCTGAAGTGCAAGTCAAAACGTAGGGTTACGTATGGTAACCCATGTCATATAAGCACAGCGGAGCCCTCTACTGGACTCTGGGTACTCCCCTCGTTCCTATCTATGCATGCATTCTTTCACTGAGACTCATACCCGTAGCCGGCCCCCTGGGCGGGCCTACCTGAATGCGCGCGCATCCACTGCATAAGAGGCGGCCTCGCCCGCTCACTGCTATCCCTTTACTTTCTCTTTTAGCTGAGCAGCATAGGCAGCAGTGCTCCATAAGTAGAGGGCTCCGCTGTGCTTATGTAACATGGGTTACCATACATAACCCTACGTTATATCTCTCACAGGCAGAGTGGGTATGCCTGCTGTCCCGCTCTTCTTCCAATTGATCGCAAATCCTAACTCGGTTAGATGTAGGATCAATTGAGCCGTATGACACATTGCCCGTTCCCTGGAGCTGGCCATAACTATGAGGTCGTCTAGGTAAAAGAATACTATCATGCGCCGGCTGCGCAGCGGCTGGAGTGCCACCTCCACGCACTTGCTGAACGTGCGCGGGGACAGGGAGTAGCCGAACGGCAGCCTGTTGTACTCGTAGGCCACCCCCTAGAAGGAAAAACGTAAATACTTCAGTGTTTCGGAGCAATTCCGACATGAAAGTAGGCGTCCATCAGGTCGATGGTTGTAAACCAATCGCCTGGCTGCACCAGTTCCAATAACCGTTTCACAGTCAACATCTGGAACGTTTTGCATACAATCTGGAGATTCAGACCACGGAGATCCAGAATGGGCCTGAATTCGCCTGTTTTCTTGGGCACCAGGAAATACAGAGAATAATGCCAATCTAGACCAATTTGACTAGGGGGGCCACTGGGGGGCCAGTTATTTTCTGAGGGGGGCACAATAAATGCAGGACGAAAAAGAGAACTAGACAGTATGAAGTAATTGTGCATAAGAAAACAATGCAATACAGTTATTGGTATTTGTTTCAGTACACTTATTTATTTCAGATAGATCTCATAGTTATTACTGTTAGCTTCAGCTTAAGTTATAGTGCAATGTTTGCACTAACACCATATTTATATAAAAATAAAGGCAATGAACAGTTACATCTCTACTGTACATAAGGGTGTCTGCACAATCTCACATACATACAGCAACAAAATCCTGCGGTTTTTGGCAAACCGAGTACCAGAAAATATACATTTAAAAAAAAAAAAAAAAACTTTTCATTGTTAGGGGGGTCAGAGGTCAGTGTTAGGGGGCACTGGCCCCCCCTGGCCCCCCTTCCGGTGCTCTCTGTCAGCACTCCTTTCAGACGAGACATATACCACGTGAAGACACGTTACGCTCGTGTTGTGTTCAAGGAACCTGTCCTTGGCCAGGAAAAACAGGTACTCGCTTCTTTAATTATTTTTACGGTCTAGATTTCTTCTTTTTTTAAATGAGAAGTTGTCCGTCAGTCGGACTGACGGACGGACTCCCCATCCCCAAAACGAAAATTATTTGGTTCTCCACGAATTACACAAGTCACCCAAATCAGCTTTAAAAAAGCGGGAGGTGCCGAAAAATCCCCTATTAATGTATTGATTATAGCTCCGGGTCCGTATAGGTCGGTGTCTGGGTCCGGACCGCGGTCCGCCTGTTGCCGACCCCTGCTTTAGGGAGAACACTTCTTGTTTGTGATTGGACAGAGCCAGCCGGAGAAGCACTGCTGTGATTGGTTGTTTTGCTGCCAGTCAAGAAATTACGCTCCGTGATTGGTCAGCACCCGACAGCGCCACGTATTTCCTGTGTGGTAGATACCAACTACAACAAAATGAACATATTTTACCATGATTTAATTGTAATAGAGAGCCGAAGTCCCTCCCTTTCCGGTGGAACTCCATGGGACCTTATTTCGTAAAAATTATGTATTGAGTCAATGGCGAGAGAAAAGTTATCTTTCGATCCCGTTTGAAATGTGCACATACGCACAAATTACACATATGATGTTTGTGAATTTAAAAGATAATTCAAGAAAAAGGTGTGAAGTAACACTTATTTTTGTGCGAAACCGCTCCATGAACTACATCTCTGGTCTCGCACAATACACGTCACCAACACCAGAATGAGGCGAAAAGTATTACACGAGGTGAAAATCATTACACGTCTGGGCATGTTGAGAGCTTCAAATACACAAAAGGGGAGTTAGTCGGTTCCGTAAGAGCCAGCATGCGGGACCGGCTGTACAAGGTTTCGCTGAGTGTTAAACGAGTGTAATGTGTAACATTAATGTCAGCTAGCTAACATTAGCTAACAAGGTACACTCCCGTGTTTTGTTTTAGCAACTAGTTTTCTCGTTAAGAACTGCGTGATCGCTGTGTATGCTTTGGATACCATTAGTGTTGTCAAGGACAAGGTACACAGAAAACTAGTTGCTAAAACACCTATAAACATCCTGGTCAGTAGCAGAGATTGTCTCTAAGATGTCTGTACATTCAGAGGAGAAGTCCTGGGTTTCAAATTTCATGTAAAAGTCATTCAGTTAATTTGCTTTTTGCAGGTCATCAGAGGTACAGAGAGTTTTTTTTAGCTGGAGTCATATTTGTGATTGCCTTCATAGTGTCCCAAAGTTCCTTGGAGTTCATTGGAGAAAAGTTCTGTTCAATAATTTCCTTATGTCTCCTTCTAGCTTCTTTTACGATGTATGCAGTCCTTACCTCTTTAGTTATGGTTTGTTGTTGGGGTACACAGTTATTTCTTTCTGAGGTATCACATTGTCAACTCAGAAGTGTGCTTTCATGTCAATTCGGTGAACATCTGATACATTAAATGATCGTGAGGATGATGATTAAAAATCTTTAGTTTGAGCCGGGCTGGATTTCCTGATGAAAAAACATACAAAATTATTTTGTTAAATAAAAACATGGTGATGTTTTGTAAATGATTACTTGTCTCTTATTTATCAGATACCTGTACTGTAGATCTATCAGCTGTTTTCCAGAGTTCCAGTGTGGCAGCTTTGTAATCACTGCTCCCCCTGGTGGATCCATGATCCATTGCAGCTGGTTTCATTATAATTTAATTTATTTAAGGGTGCGTATCAAGTCATGTGGGGGTTTTTCCTGTGCCGCCAGGAATTTTGGGCCCCATGAAAAGATAATCACATTGGTTACTTCAACATTATTTTCTTAATGTTCTACAATTGTTTGGGCCCCTGTCAGTCACGGGCCCTTAGAATCGTCCTAACTTTTCACCCCCTTACGGCGCCCCTAGGGGGGGGCATAGTTTATGGGCGCTGTACGCAATATAGGTGTAGTTCTGTTAAGATAAGATAATAAGATGTACTTTGTTGATCCCAAGTCGGGGAATTGTACTGCCTATGCCCAGGGCCGGCCCTGAGATTCTCTTCTTCCATTCTTTCCAACTCAGTTTAAAGGTTCCCTATTATACTGTTTTACATCAATATATTATAGGTCTCAGATATATACAAAACATGTCTCTGAAGTGATTGGCTCGAAACACCAAACAGATCATTGCAGCATTACCCATAACCCCCTCTGTTTCAGCCCTGTTTCCAAAGTGCTGATTCTCTGTCTATTAATTTAGATGAAAATAAGGAGCCCCTCCCCACGCCCCTCTGAGAGAGATTTGGTTATAAAGAACACAATGGTGCTCTAGGAGGAGATTCAGGTGATAGGGGGGGGGGGGGGGGGTTACCTTGGATGCTGATTGGCTAAGGGTTACACAAGCCAAAAAATCGTTATGACATCATAAAGTGGCCACAATCTGATCAGCTCATTTTCAGACAGGTTTTTATATAAATGGACACAGAGGGGACACATGTTTATGTATAAAAGACATAAAAAAGTGGATTTTGCATAATAGGTGACCTTTAAAATGTGTGCAGATACAGCTGAATAGTACCAAACAGGAAATACGTGGCGCTGTCGGGGGCTGACCAATCACAAAGCGTAATTTCTTGACTGGCAGCAAAACAACCAATCACAGCAGTGCTTCTCCGGTTGGCTCTGTCCAATCACAAACAAGAAGTGTTCTCCCGAAAGGAATACCCTTTCTGTAATTTCTGAAATGCTGTGGTTTTTTGTGAAATGCTGTAGCGTTTGGTGAAATGCTGTAGCGTTTTGTGAAATGTTTTAAATAAATAAAAAGTAAATGAATTGCAATGAATGACTTAGTAAATACAAGATAACAATAACAAATACATGCAAGAAAGTAAGCATGTACACAATCTGAGTACTTCTCCCGTCTCTGATAATATCAGACTCTTAACCCTAAACATAGGATAACATAGGATTTAGATGCTATCTGAAACAACGACCTGTCTGAGGATCATATGTTTCACATGATTGCTTTGTTTATGATGAACGATAGTTGGGTAGTTGTGTGTCTGTTGAATCTCTGCTTCACAGGATAATGTTGATCACCATAGAACACACAGAGGAGCTAACCTGTCTTTCTGTGTCTCAAGTATACACACGTACAATGAGGTTAAAGCCAACATGGATTTCTAAAGACACTCATTATGTCATAGTCCCTGACCCTAACCCATGTGCAGGTCTGTGTGTGCAGGAGGTGGGACCAACACACTGTGGCTCTCAGCAGCAGAGTGGACATGTGGAGCCCCCTGTTGGAACATGAAGGAAACAGTGAGTGAAGATAAAATGAACCTTAATTATTTATATAATTCAGTTTTCACTCTGGTTTTAAATTGTGTTTTTAACACCAACAAAAAGTGTAATCAGTAACTTAATCTGAGAATCAAAATATAAAAGTGAACCGGATTACTTTTCCTGATTACTAACCTGTATCATTCTGTATTGTAAAATGTTACATTGTAATCCTTCTCGTAATCCGCCACTTTTTTATTTTTTAAATGTAACAGCAATCTGATAATGCATTTTGATGTGACCATCAGAGAATGCAGTTACTTTTGTTTTTGTATCCTGATTTCTTATCCCATTTCTTGTATTTCAAACCTGAGCAATATAAGGCAAATAACCATCAATACAATGTGTAGATACTTTCAGGACATGATTTGAAAAACCCCAAGACGATTATGCTTGAAACTTTATATCCTGAACTCTCCCTCTGTCCTGTAAGGTTTGTCTTCCTCTACTTCATTGATCATGTCTTTCATTCCCTTAATTTTCTAATTTCTCTTTCTCATAGAAATAGTAGCATGACACACATTTTGAGCTAATCGTGTTAAAACCTGTTTAAACTAAGTGAAGGCCTCACTGAGCATTCTGGGAGCTGGAGGTCAGGATCATGTAGCACAAAGAACAACATTTTTTATTTATATTTTATTTCTTCTTTCATTCCACCAAATTAGTTACAATAATCTGGGCATCATTTAAAAGATGAATTCACATTTTTGTACATCAGCTGGGCAACATTCGCTGTAATAACATGCCATCACACCCCCCCCTGCTTCCTGTGGACTGTACGCCCTGTTGTGATGTCAGATTGAGTTAACATTGGGCCTCCTTGTCAAAGTTAACATGCCTTTATAAATGCGTTATCAACAGTCCTTAAACAGAGGGCTGTGAAGAAGCACTTATTCAGAGAGGCTGATTTAGAGACTCAGTATGTGTCATCCATTTGTAAATGTGTACACTGTTCTTTAAATATGTCGATAAAAGATCCCACACTTTAAATATTCACGAACCTGAGCCCTCCAACTCTCTGAACATGATTCAAGAAAAGATTAAGAATAATTTAGAGAGATCAAAGTAACCCCCCCCCAGTCTGTCCTGGTGAGAGGAACCACCCTGAGGGAGCTGAGGGCCATGATGTCAGCAGAGAGGTGGGGGGGGGGGGGGGCTGCTGATGTTCACAGATCCTGACCCGTGACATCACTCGCATAACTTAAATAAATCCTGGGAAGAGGTACTGCAGCAGGAGGACGACCCCCACCACCATGAGGCCGCAGCAGAACAGCACCAGCCAGATAGGAAAAGATCCTGGAGGTTATGGACAACGGACAATAAGGTCAGAGGTCATGAATCACGGCTGCTCATTGGATGTCGATGCAGGACTCACTTCGGTTGGGGACGGTGTGTATCTGGCAGCGGCTGTCCACGGCGACACTCAGCATGGCCGTTTCATTATTCCCTCTGATGTCTTTGCCTTTCAGCGAGTCAGGCAGGAAGGCCAGATCTGTCACCACAATGCCGTGAGACTCCTGCACGTAATACAGCTTCTACACATGCACGCACGCACACACACACACACACACACACACACACACACACACACACACACACACACACACACACACACACACACACACACACACACACACACACACACACACACACACACACACACACACACACACACACACACACACACACACACACACACACACACACACACACACACACACACACACACACACACACACACACACACACACACACACACACACACACACACACACACACACGTGTCACACAGAAGGCTTGGTTTACCTGACTCTCAGATGTGTGTATGCACTGTGTTTACCTGCAGGGAGAAAGCGATGTAGATAGCCACTGACCCTGTTACAGTTCCAAGGCCGAGAAATGTTCCGGAGTCACTGTCAAACAAACGGTTCAAGTTCAAATGTGAGCTGGAAGTTAAAGAGGATTTCATCCTAAACAAGTCTGATTAACTTTTCCAAACAAAATGACACTTTAAAGCAGTGGTTCTCAACTGGTGGGTCGCGACACACCCGTTTCGATGTGTGAGTGAAGAAAAAGAAAGGTTACAAATATAAATAATATTCTTTTTTTTTGGTTGGAAAAAAGTAAATCTTTTATTTTGAAGGCCCGATTTTCTAACGCTGTGCATGCAGTAGGCGTTGGACTGGAAGTACCGGAGACCATAAGCGGTTTGAAAACTTCTGTCACGTAGTGATCATCTTCTCAATAAAACATGTTTTTTCGAGTCTTCTGGCCAATCAGAATCAAGATTGTTGCCGGAAGTCTCCACGGAGAATAACTTTGCGGTAGAACTCTTCTTTATACATCCATGGGTACAACTTCAGATAGAAATGAACACATAATGAGAAATATGAACCCCGGTGTGATGACTGACAGGTCACAGAACAATGGGGGCTATCTACCCTAACCCACAATTTAAAGTAATTCACACAGACTATCTCCTCTTTGCTCTTCTCTCTGTGTGGAGCAGCAAGCTGTCAGAACAAAGTGAAAAACAAACAATATTAGTAATATGTCGGGTAGTAATAGATTCATTTATTTTCTTCTCAGAGTGTACCAGAATGCGTAGTTTATATGTTATATAATCTCCATCTCATCATTTAGTTCTGTGAAGGGATATATGCACTGTACTTCACTTTAAATAATAATGTATGCTGAAAAGCGTATATATTATAGCACGATTTTTTGTTGAATAGATTTGAGTCGTTGAAATTTCGGATCGCGATTTATTGGCAAAGGAAAAAGTGGGTCCCGAGGCCTGACCAGTTGAGAACCACTGCTTTAAAGTATAGTAGATTACACCATCCTTCCCATAGTGTCCAATTCAAAAGACTTCAGCTAGCATAACATCCCTCACCTTCCGACTCAGGTAAACGCTAGATCAGAAACCTAGCTGCCCTGAGGGGACTATACCGCTGGGCTTTGCTAAATTAACCCAATAAACAAATAGAGGACATATTGTGCTCATTTTCAGGGTCAATATTTGTATTTTGTGCTTTTTCTGTGATGTCACTATGTTAGGAGAGTAATCAAACGAGTCCAATGGAGGTGTTTCGGGCCGGGCGGGGGGGGGAACCCCAAAAATAATAGGGCTTCTTTAAAGAATGTCATTTTAGAGTAGATAGTAGATTTTGTTAGCATTCGCACCAGAATGCTAACCTTTTGCTAAGTGCCATAACAATCAAGTAAATGCCAAGATGACATTGAACACAGATTGTGGCAGGCGACTTATTCATCATAAGAACTATAATTCTAGTGACTGAGTCGATTCTGGACACTCTCAGCTCATAGGAACATGTTTCAATGAGTCCATAAACCCATCAGTCACCTGACTGCCAGACTGGAGATGACCTCAGAGCCGCAGGGGGCCGTCAGCATGGGCAGGAAGCTCTTTCCGTCCCACTTGGTGAGGTAGCAGGGGGGGGGTTTCCTGTCCCGTTTGTGGGGGATCTGCACGGTGTAAAGCCTCAGGGCGTCTTTTTGGTCTTCTACCTTTCCAAACCTGAAATACATTGGAACACAATCATGTATCGTCACTGTCAAACCCTTCTGATGGAATGCCCAGAACAGCTGGGACGCTCTGATTTGTTGTACCTGCATGCCATGTGTCGATAAGTCTTCTCTGCTATTTGAGGCGTGGTCTCCAGCCAGTTGAGACCCATGGCCAGCTGACTGCCGCTCCACACGCTGCAGGAGAAGTCTCGGCCCACGGTCACCAGGTGCTGCGGCACCACACAAACAATAACACCGTTATCATCGTTATGTGGGTCGGGCTCAGCTCATCGGCAGCGCCGGTCTTTATTGGATATTAAACTAATCAAAATGGTGTCACCTTGTTCCCTGGACTCATATCCAAGTCTTCAATCTCCCCCCCATGTGCTTTGAAGTCATACTTCTTCTTCAGGGATGGAAACTTCAGAAGGACAGACGGACAGAGTCAACACATCGATGCAAATGTCCAGGAGGGGGGGGGTTATATTTTAATTATAAATTGAAAATGGTTTCAAACGGGCTTTCAATATTGATCATAGAAAACAAAAGCAGGGCAAGTCTTGCTTAGATATACCAGGTCTCACACTTGGTAGCATGTAGCTAATGTGAAAATGTAAATGACAGTTGTATATATTATGATTCATAAATCATACAGTTGTTACTCAATATATATTTGTTAGAAATACTCATAATATTCAAAAGCTATAAATGGCTCCAATTCTTATTTCGTATAATTGCATTGCTTGTATTTGCCTGTTGGTGGCCTCCGCCTGTCGAGAGAAACCCAGTGGAGACACTAGTGGGGACAGAATGTGGGCAGTGTTTACCTCCCACACCCGTATGTGTCCGTCGGAGCCCCCCGTCAGCAGCAGGCTCAGGTCGGGGCTGAAGCGGACCACCTTCTGGAGGGGGTCCTTGGGGTTCAGGTCTGACTGCACCTCGGCCAGCGGAGTCACAGAGATGTGGGACGTCTCGTCCTTCGTGTCCGACTTGTCTCCAGATGCCGCCGCCTCATCCTGTCCTCTCCTGTCTCCTTTGCCCCCCCGTCGCCGGGCCGTCCCCTCGCTGTTCCCCGCTGCACCGTTTATTAAATACAACAAGTCAGGTCGACGGACACTATCAAGCATGTCTTTGTTTTTCAGGTCTTTTATACGTGTCCTCTTTGCTTTGGCGGCAAAGACAGTCTTACTTTATTCAAACAGTTTTTATCTTATCATTTTTCTTTGTACAGAAGAAAAGCAGCATGTGTCTCAATGGATACTCTGTTCATTTACAAGGCGGATGTATTTACTCACAACCTTGGCCTTGCTTTAATGTTAGCCCTGTGCTCGCCCCGCAGTGTGATCACATTGGATATGTCTCACCTTACTGAATGTCCCTTTTTGCTACTGCTGAAACCTAATCAGCCCATTTGACGTCACCTGAGATACTAGAACTGTACTCATAGTTCTGAGAGACTCCCTCTGGTGGGCACACAGGGATGTGAGCCTTTGCAGACCATTTACATGCACAGAAACCTACGTTACACACTACAGGAAATGGAAAACCAAAAAAGCATAACAGGGCCTCTTTAAAAATAAAAGCTGTACTGCAAAATGAAGATGCACACATCTGTGACTGCCATCAACAAATAGAAAAGTGACATAATGCATGATATTATGTCGCATGCTTTTTGACGTGTGTGTACGGGTTTTATTTCTGACCGCCGTCCTCACCCTGCTTGTCCTCCTCTCTCTGCGAGCTGCGTCTGAACCTCATCAGGCTGCAGCTGCCGTCCTGCCCCGCAGCGATCACTCCGTCGCCCACCGCCAGGTTCATGGTGGCACGGGTGTCCGTGTCGTGAGCGTGGAGCAGGCTGGCGCTGTACTGCTGCTCTCCAACCAGCTGCAGATCCAGGAAGTGCTGGAAGAACAATCGAGAGTTGATACTGCAAACTCTCGCAAGGTCATCCCGATTTCCAAACACACGCTCAGAATAACGTGTTACAGTGTTGACGCTTAAATGTTACTTGTGTGTTAAAAATGTACTGTATACTTATGCAAGTTACAGGACATGCATAAAATACATATTTTGTTACGTCTACAAGAAACACGTTTTGTGAGTAATGTCAGCTTCATTTGATAGTTGGAAGGAGTACATAGAACTAGTGTTATTCTTATACTACTATTTTATTATTTACCTGGTTATTAGTTTACAGTCACCGTGGGAACTGGTCAGTGCGGCTTGTACCCGCCACAATGTGGTTGAAGAAATGGTCAAAACCTTTACTTAAGTTAAAGTAGTAATACTACAGTGTAGAAATACTTTGTTACAAGTACAAATCCAGCATTCAAAATGGTACGTACGCACAAAGTATTTAGAATCCAAATGTACTAAAAGTATTCCTTATGCAGAATATCTCTGGATTAATTTGATCATTTTGCAGCTGGGAAAGGAGGACTAAAGCTACTTGGTTACTCTCCAACACACGTTGAGTGTGTGACTGCTTACTGGAAACCTGGTAATATACAGTCAAACTAAGAAAATAGTTATACTGATATAGAGAGCAATTATTTATCCATGTGTATTAATTGTATCTTTTTGTCATTTGTAATTATTGATAGAAAGCTGTTCACTCTCACCGAGTTGAGCTTTGCTGCAGAAAGCCGTCATTAGGAGTTGTTTTATTTGACGGTGAATTGAGAGTGACTGAGACCTGGCCCAAGGTCAATATTTGAAATGACATCTCAACTGTTGATGTTGTCAGCAGTCAGTCAACCGCCCAAAGCCTAAACACACCCGACTGTGCAGAGTCACCAGAGGAGTTTAAAAAGGGCCGGTATGAACTGGGCAAAGACATAGTCCAGAGAAGAGGAAAAAGCCCCTCACACTAATCAATACAATTTAAGAAAAACATGTGCAAATATGCAAATGAAGAGACCAGCTTCAGCAATGTGGCTGCTTATGCAAAAGCCCAACTCCATAATGTGTAAAGGTCCATTTCCCTGTGTCTGTCTAAGTGCATGTATCGGGCATTGCAGTGCATCGAGCTCTCAGGGACACTTTATTATTCTTATACAGTTGAACCACCTAAACTTGACCCTCAGTACTTACCATAGCATTCTTAATGCCCGTCTTGGAAGCCCCGCCTCCTCCTGCTGTGATCACCAGCCCTGTCCTGGGGTCCACTTTAATGGTGTATAAGGGAAAGGGGGCTCTGTACAGATCTGGCACCCTCCTCCTACCCATCGTCGCTGTGCACGTCACTCACACGTCTTCATAAAACTGCTGCATTCAAGCACACCTGCAGGAAGACAGAGTGTTAGTTAATCATGTGTCCTCCATCGACTGGGGCGGAGAGTGCTTCAGCTCTGGGACGGCGAGCTTCAGGTTTATGACGGAGGCCTACAGTGGGGTTTACAACACTATCTTAGAACTGCTCCATACACGTTTCAAGTCATTATGAATCCATAACATATTAGCTAGAGGAAACAAGGTGGTGGTTCCTGAACGCAGGAATCAATGAAGCCGAGTGCGTGTTAAATCAACATGAAGGCTAAATGCAATAGATCCAAGCAAGCCATGTGCAAAACGCACGAGGTGTGTCTTTTGGAATTTCAAAAAATGTGAATAATTCTTCAATCGACAACAAATGAATTTGCTGTTTTAAAAAACTACTTTGAAAACTATTTTAAACAAGTAAAGATTCTGGGTCTTGCTTTGCCAGTTAGGAGTTCTGCTGCAGTTTTTTTTAAATAATTGTAATACTACTGATATCTCTTGGTTTAAGCCTGTCTGTAGAAAGTCATGAGAATTCAAGACATCATGTGGGGCTCGGGGCATAGTGGTAACTGGCAACTGAATATGTTTTGCCGTTTGATGTCTATGTCTGGACCGCTGCGTAAAGAGGAGGGTTTCTGCCCCGTTACTTCTCCGCTGTTTTCTTGTCCCAGCCCGACTGTATACAGTTAAATCGACCGGACTTCTTTCTGCAGATGTGAGCGTCCTTAACAACGGTCAATAAGTCCTTGCTGCACATTATCCCTTACATGTTTCCATCTTAAGCTTTGTTAGTTTCGTAACGGACGTAATGTAACAGTTGTAACGGTTGTAGCTGTTCTCAGACGCGGAGGGATACTGACTTGTTGTGAAAAGTACTACAATTCTACCCGTGGTATACGCTCATCATATCACGGCTAAGAACCAATCAGATGGTTACATCCATAACATTCTGCTACTTAGTAATTATTTATCTATTTCCTAATATATCATTCAAATAGCTTGCATATAGACTCTTATTTCACTTTTTTTTTTAAATGATTCCTTTCTTTTTGCAGTAACTTTGAATATTTAATATTTACTTGCACTATATTTGTCTGTTTTTCTGTAATATTGTGTTGCACTGTTGGAGAAGCCTGTGACTTAAGAATGCCATCGACATAACTACTCTGTAGCTATGGTTGTATGACTAATCAAGAACCTTGAGATTGCTTGATTTGACTTGTCTGTTTTATAATTAGTTACAGCCCTAGTCTAGTGTAAAATAATGCTATGAGAGTTGAACCCGAGTAGTAAGACTTGGAGTTTGTGGGGATCAAAATGAATCAGATGGGTGATCCCCAATATTGATATCACAATATGTGGTTTATCAATGGAGGAGTACAAGTCAGCTGTTTAGTTGAGGGTGGTCCCACTGATGTGTTATGAAAAGTCACACTGGAACAGCTGATATTCTGCATTCGGAAACTTGATCCATACTGGAGTTTTTTAGGCTGATTTATATTAAGAGTTCATACTTCTATAATAATTCATAATCAGATTAAATGCTTTGAATAAACTCATAACCAAGATAAATATCAGATAAATAGTGACTGTTGTGTTGCACTGCATTAGCTTCTGCTTGACCTGATCAACTGGGAGAATAATCCTATGACATTCTGTGACCATTAATGTTAATCAGGGAGTAAACAACAATAAATGCCCTTGCAAGAGAATGTAAGATATATTAAGGAATAAGGCTACGTGATTTTAAATGACACGTCTTATTTTGATTTTTTGTATCTCTTTGCTTTATGTTGAGCAGCTTTCCTCATCGAGCTATGATGCATATGAGCTAATTGTAGTGTTCAGCAGATAACATAACAAACACTGTCAACACCATAGGGTAAATACGAATGTAACACTATAAATATAAAAGCATTTGTTTTCCACAATAACGTAAAAAAGCGTAATGACACCCGTTAAATGTGTCAAATACGATATAAATACCGTGTAGCTGTACAGTAAGCTACTGGCTGCTATTAGCTCCTGCCGGTGGTTGATAAAGAGTCCCCTACCTGTGCAATAGGCTCGGTTCGTCTTCCTTTGTTATCAGACAGCTAACTTAGCACCCAACTGTTGGATTTCATATTGGTCTGTCAATGTTAAAGGCTTGTGAAGAAGGGGAACATCAAGAGGTTCTGGCTACATGCTACCTCCACTCAACAGCCACTTCCTGACCTACACGTCAGCAGCATGCAGTGCGTTCTGACGTCACCACAACATTGCAAAAGTTGTAATCTTCTTCTGTGGTGTTAACGGCAGCTGGGATCTTTTATGATGCGTTGCTGCCATCTTCTGGAAGTAATCCATCACTGCAGCAGCCTCTCCATTTAGATCAGGGGTGTCCAAAACATTTTCACTGAGGGCCGCATACAGAAAAATATACTAAGGGCCACTCAGGTCAGGTATTATTTCGCCTCATAATAAGTCAAGTTAAAAGTTAGAAAAATCAATCAAATGTAGGTAAATAATTCTTGATAATTCAATATGCTTAAAAAATCAGCCTACATCCAGCCAGTGGCGGCGCCAGGGTATGGCTGCGGTAGGCTACTCCCATATCAAGAAATGGCATAGCCCCACCTTAGTCCCACCATGAAAAATGATGTTAAAGTGAGCAAATTAAATTAAATAATAAGCAAAATGCTAAATGTTGAGAAAACGGCTTGCGAAAATATACGGGTCGTGTCCACAACACAGAAACTGATCCTGCAACAAGTGCACTTTTCTGATGGTCGAGACCATTCGGGCTTATGCTAGAAGAGGGGTGCAAGCAAGTAGTGGGGGAGTTTTATACACTAAAGGTGTGAAAATTCTCTGGCGTTATAATTTCAGCACGGTCAGATCAAAATGCCTCCGAATGCAATTTGAATAGACCTACAGCCAACGAAACGTTGGGTCCTCGTCATGCCTTACTGATTGAGATCAATCGGAACCGCCATTCAGTATCCCTATTGGATCTTCAACGTGTAGGCTACTATCATACGTCACGTTCACAGTGATCCCTTTTTATTTACTAATAAGACAAATGTGCCGTTTTATTTCATACAATTCCATTTTGATTGAGACAGGGAAATAATCTAAATCTCACGCGTGGCGTTTCACTGTCAAGGGGGGCGATATAGCGTGTATGTAATTACATTGCAAATACTGACTTGAGCCCCACCACTGTATGGGTTAGCCCTACCATTGATTACCCAACGAAAATACTCTGGCGCCGCCACTGCCTACATCACAGCTTTCCAATAACGTTTAATTTATTTAGTTACAAAAAGTGTTGGCAGCTCATTCTTTAAAACAGAAGCTGGTGCTTCAAAGCCCCGTATAAAGGGGGGAATACGCAGAAATAGAAACGGTATATTTCTAACTTGTTATGCAAACTAAGATTTGTTAGAAAATGTTTTCAACTTTAATTGACTGAATGTATGATGCTTATTAAAACTGACATATTCAACATATGTCAGTTTTAATAAGCATCATACATTCAGTCAATTTGGGGGGGGGGGGGGGGGCGCCAGCTAAAATCTTGCCTAGGGCGGCAAATTGGTCAGGGCCGGCCCTGTATTAGACGTTAAGTACTTTGTTTGTTTGTACCTTAATCTGTTATTTAATGTTTAAATAAAGGTTAATTCGTTTTTCTGTTTTGCACCTCCTATTAATATCTTTGTACATCCTGCACTAAACTGTTTTATTGTAGAGATCACTTATAGTATCTTCTTGATTTTTTATATTCTATATTTCTATATTTATACTTTCCCCTATGAAAGTATGTACTCTTAATATTTGTTTAATCAAATATAACACATAAAAACAATAATTCAATAACGTGCTTTAATCACTAGGAGGTGCACACAAGGTGCACACAGCCATAATAACTTTGTATTATTAGTGTGTATGTACAACATCTGAAGATGTATAGTTTCATGCATGCTTTCACATAATTTTACAGCATATTGCTATACTATTTCAGGCTCAGTATTTACATTCTTACATTCAAAGAAAATCAGTAATATCTTTAAAAACTACAGTCCTTTTATATCAGCTGTGCACCGTTATGGTGTATATATAACCTATCTATGAATTAGATCAAATGTAAAAGTCAGCCGAATTAGTGTTGATACTGCAAGGAGACGTATTGTGTGAAGAGAAATTGAAGATGTTGTTTAATTGTTGATATATTTATGATCCACGTCAAGTATTCAGTTTCGGCGCCATTTCTTCCAGTTTTTCCAAAGGTCTTCTCATCAGGGTCCTCTAAATAAAGAACTACGGCAGATCTGTAATATGTAATGCAGCCGAACCGTGTATTACAATGCCGTTATGTGATGACTTTCAAAGAGAAAAGCAAGAGCACTCGGAATTACGTATTATTTTATTCTTTTAAAATGTTTTCCGGATTTCATATAATATAAACACCAAATCCCAGCATGCATTGCGGCTAACACATCCAATCAGCGAGCTTAAAACCATAGCTGAGGATCTTGGGTAATCGCTCGAAATGCCCACGTGACGTCTGTTTCCGGTTATATTTATTTTGAAATTCAGTTCCTGACGGACGCCAAAAAAGCCCGAAATTATGGAATTAAACCAATAAATAAAAGCAAGGATAATTGTGTGTTATTGGTGAGTAAATAACAGTGTGTTATTTTGAAAAGAATAACAAATTAGAAGGAAAAAAAGATTTAAAAAATACAGATTTCAGTATCCTGAGGCTCTGAGCCCCATTTATTTTTATTTATTTATTCAGACGGTAACAAAAGTCCGAAATTATACGATTTAAAATAAAAGCAATAACTGTGGCTTGATATTGAGTAAGAACATGTTTTTATGAACCACACAGCTTCCGGTCTTCCACGACCCGACCGGAGAAAAGACGTGCTGCAGCCTGCAGGCACGAAACACATTACCAGTAGAAATACATTGCTTTTAAAATCGTGCTGTGCAACACGAAAAAAAGGGGCAAATCGTGATGGTGAACACGAATCAATAGATTAAAAATCGTGTTGATGAACACGAAATGCCATGAGACTGGGTTGCTTCAGCAATGGATGGAATGTAATCATTGTGAGACCTAATGCTCAGATCGTTTCAAAACAGTCCGAGTCCATTCTCCAGGAGCATGTTTTTTTTGTATTGAAACCAGTTTGCAGTGAGACCTGATCTTGTAGGATATGTGTGTAAAACACTTACAGTGGGATCATGTATTTGTGCAGCAACCTGTGTGACACCAGCTCCTCTCCATAACACCACGCTGCCAGTAGGCCTGTATTGAATGTTCCAATGAAAGCCTGTGAACATCTGATCATTACGCAGATTGTTGGCCATCGACCAGAAACATTTCATCAGCATCACCTCCCAGTTTCTGTGTCCCAAACACAGTGTCAAGGTCACACTGCTGAACAACAGAGGACACACAACATGATAGCAACATGTCAATACACTCTGGGGACCATGTTGAATAAGCCTGAGTCTCAGTACATCATCAGTAATGAATTTGCCTCTGGAATTCTGTAATGTTGTTACTGTGGGATTCCCACGAAGAACAGCCCGCACGTCATGATGAATAAACTGTATGCTTCAACATGAGGAACCAGGACACAAAGGGAGGAGACAGATTGTGTGTTGGATTAAAGTGTGCTGCAGCATTTCACATCCGACATATTAAGACATATTTTTGAATATTTTTGAATATTTTAGCTTTTTCTCATGAATTAATTGACAAGTCATACTTCATCATGCTTCAGATTGAAGGACCAGGAAATAAATGCTAACACACAAGTCCAATCCATACCTGATTCTGATCGATGCAAACTTTAGCACTCCTAAAAACATGGTTGTAAATGTATCTTCTTTACATTTACTCTCATCGACATCTCCAGAAATGTAGTCGCATTTATAATATGAATGTGTTTAAATACCCTTTGTTATTGTACTTTTAAACAGAGGTGTGGTTCTGAGTCACATGACTTGGATTCCAACCAGACTTGATTCATGGATCTGAAGCATTCAGACATCATCCCTGTCTTGGAATGACTTGTTAAAGCTTTCAAAGTTATGTCATTAAAGTTATTGCAGGGAATCCATTCTTCATTTTCCTGACAATAAAAACTGTTATTTATTGTAGGTTCGCAGACAATAGAGGATCCAGGAGGGAAGAACGAGGGTAAGAAGGGATGGAAAGCTGTAGTTTTTACGCCGGTTATTGGAGATTGTATCGCTCCTCGATCCTGATGCTCCATGAACCGGAAGATGTTCTGTGTGCCATCCAAAAAACTATGGTTAAGGCGGGGAGATGGATCTTTGACTAAATGTGAGTATCATTTGTGCTCATTTCCATCCGGTCACATGTGAGGTTTATTATTACTAAATGGCGGTTAGCAAAGAAGAAATGTCCTTTCCCTTGAAACAATTCGGCTATATCATATAAAAGCTGAGGACACCATGGTCAAAAACACTTCCATTGGTAACAAATGCACAGAGAAAGAAAGTTGAGCAGGAAAATGTTCATAGGGACTAGAATGTAGTTTCATTTTGGACCAGATGACATTATACTTAGTTAAAGGTAAGACTAATGTGAAGCATACAGTTTATTAATCACGAGGCTGTTGTTTGTTCCCACGGTAACAACATTACAGAATTCCAGAGGCAAATTCATTACTGATGATGTACTGAGACTCAGGCTTATTCAACATGGTCCCCAGACTGTAGTTGACATGTTGCTATCATGTTGTGTGTCCTCTGTTGTTCAGCAGTGTGACCTTGACACTGTGTTTGGGACACAGAAACTGGGAGGTGATGCTGATGAAATGTTTCTGGTCGATGGCCAACAATCTGCGTAATGATCAGATGTTCACAGGCTTTCATTGGATTTGGAACATTCAATACAGGCCTACTGGCAGCGTGGTGTTATGGAGAGGAGCTGGGGGGTATACTGCGAAGCAGGATTTTCGCTTAGCCGGCTAAATTCAGGGGAAACTCCGGCTTTCCGGTCATCCGAAGCTGGTTCTCTTTTTAGCAGGCTAGATCTCCATGGTAATATATGCTAAGCAGCTAACCTGGTCGGGACCAGGTTAGGTTGCAGGCTAAGAGCTCAACTCAGTGAAAGCACCGCCTGCTGACCAATCAGAGCTCAGTGTGCGGAGTTTAAAGCGATCAAGTCATATTACAGGAGAAAGGAAATACAGAAAAGCTGCCGTTGCAGGAAAGACGGCCGGCAAAAATCACCGACTGTGTGAACGTGAACATTAATAGAATATCACCTCCATCTTCAGAGCAATCTGACTATTATAACATTAGCGTTAAGAAAGCTTACTTAAATATCGGCCACAACATAAGTAACCGGATCAGAGTAACATTAAGTACAGTCCGCGGCATATCACTTCATAATGTATCATATATCTCCTTATCTGAGTCAGCTGAGCCGTATCTGGCCGTGCAACACTCACAGTGTCACATACTGTATGCAGAAGTATTATTTTAAGCAACACATTAAGTTGACGAAACACTCGAGTCAAATGTAATTAAAGTCAGATCGTGTCTTAGACGGGCAGTGATATCATAAACCTGTTAATGTACGCATTCAAACACTTTTTCTTTTACCAGCTGTATTCACCTTGCAGGTGCAGCTATGTGGCTTTTATCCTGGATAAAGTGTTTAAGTCATGGATGTTTAAAGTTTAACTTCTTCATATTTGACTAGTATTAAAGTTCACTTTTCATTCAGGAAGTATGACGCTGCGCTGTCAGTACGCTTCTCCATGTTTGTGATTGGTCGAATGCTCCAAATACTACCCCTTTCATATGAACGCGCACCTAACTAGATAGGACACGGCTGGCTTGAGCGATCCACTTGATAACCAGCGTTGTAGGACAGTTTAGCGAGAGCGCGTATGTTTTGGATTAGGCCAACCGGCTAACTCAAACATATCCAGGTTAGGTTGAACCAGGTTCGTAGTATAGGCCCCTGGTGTCACACAGGTTGTGTTAGGATTACTTAAGCCCCAAGACTAGGATAAACTGAAAAGAGTACAAGGAAGCTTATAAAAGTGAACAGCATTTAATTAAACAAATGATGCGGCGATATACAATGACATTTGCGAGTTGGTGGCTCCCCCCCCTCCCAGCTGTTGGTTTCAAAACGTATGGTTTGCCACATGCTAACCTTTTAAGGTATGTAAATAATACTGAAAACAATGAGTTCTTCATCTGAACATTGCATGGTACATAACTCATATAAAAAGTAGAAGATACAAATAGTAGGAACAATACATATTCATCATAAATATGAAGTTTTTCATTGTGCATAACTTCTAGCTTAATCCTTTATGTCACTTCGTAAAATAGCAGCAATTAGCTTCGGAACACGTCTAATTCCCTCCTTTCACATCATATATCATCTTCATACTGTATCTGGTGTAAAAGCACTTGTTCTTTCACAAAATATAAGAAAGATTGAACTATCTGAAAATAGAAAAACATTACTCTTTATTTAAACAATCTAATCCTCTTCAGCTTTTGCATCCCCCCCTTTTTAGCGCCATTCTATCGGTCTGTTTTTATCTAACTGTTCGTGTCATTTTTTCTGCTGTCTATGGGGTGTTATGTAAGTATGGTTGATTTAAGATTGAGTTACAGCCCTTTGATTGTTCATTAGATTTTCTAGTAACATTTCATACTTTCACATGTCAAACACATGCTCTTTCATTTACACTTTTCTCTTTAAATCTCACATTATTTTCAAGTTAAACAACTGAACTTCTGAAACAATTTCATAACATTCATCTGCTACTTAATAATTATCTATCTATTATCTAATATATCATTCCAATAACTTGTATATAGACTCGTATTCCACTTTCTCACTTTTTTTAGAACTATTTTTCTTTTTGTATTACTTTTAATATAATATACTTTAATATTGCTTTAATATTGTCTGCTTATCTGTATTATTGTGTTGCATTGTTGGAGAAGCCTGTGACCTAAGATTTTCAACAACATAATTACCCTGTATCTATGTTAGTTTGACAATAAAGAAGAAATAACACATTCTGTTAGCTAACTGTAAACTTTATTTTCTCCAAATTATCTTTCATAAAGTTAACATTTTGAATGCTGCGTCAGTTACATTTTCAACATTACTTTTACTTTTCCTATACTTAAAGTGGACCTATCATGCAAAATGCACTTTTGTACGTCTTTTACACATGAATATGTGTCCCCGGTGTGTCAGGGAACTCACCAAGTGTCAGAAAACACAACCCTCTCTCTTTTCCTCCGTACCCAAATCTCTAAAAACGGGGCTGCAACGGATCTGATACAGATTTCAAAATGCTCTGACGTCAGGAACGAGGAGCTCCGCCTATATGGGCAACTCTCCACCTATCAGGAGGAGACAGCCACGGCCATTGCTGCTCGAAAGCGCTGGAGACGCTGTAGTACATATACCAGGCCTGTAGATGGCGCTGTAGTCTGCCACAAAAGCAGCGAAGAAGACTTCTCAGATTCAGCCCTTGCAAAAACAGGGCTAAAAAATAGCAAATAGAGCAAAATGAGGAATGGCTAAAATGCATGATCTGTTTGGTATTTTGAAAAAAAAACTTTGCAGACATGTTTTATATAGGTATGGCCCTACAATATATTATTCAAATATAGCATGATAGTTCCACTTTAACTTTGTGTTTAAACCACATGTGTGTCTTTTCTTATCTCTGTAAATTATAAATGGTGTGCTTATTATTTCTAATATTAATGTTTTCCAAATTAACTGTAGACCTTCTAATTTTCCAGTGCAACTTCAGAATCTTAATACTTGGCCTGTGCAACTGTTACAAACTAAATAAAACTCCAACATCTTCAGGTGAACTAAATCACATATTTCAATAGCTCTGAATTTCTGATGAGCATCTGTGTTATTCCTAAATAAAATCCTTGAAATCCTTTTTAAAATCTAAATGAACTACTCCTGTTTCTGGTATAAAAAAAACACACACTAATGTTATGAATGCAACAACTACTAAAGTCATGTGTATCTGTCCTGTATGGTATATCATTCTCTGCTTGGATCGTGTGCAGAAATCCCATCAATTACACCTGGCAATACTGCTTCTACCTGTCGTTTAACAAGCTGAAAAAATGAGTACAGTATTCCAATATACTGTCATTAAATGTCTTTCTATTATGAATTTAAATTGCCCTTGTAAAACTAGTCTTGTGTTCATTTCTATCCCCATAATGACCTAAAAATAAAGTCTATGGCTTTTACTTCTAATTATTTACCAGGCTAGAGACAGGATGTTGTCTAAATTAAATTCCTTCTCATTACATTACTATGTTGTTAGCTTAACTTAACTGTAATATGTTCTTTCTACATTTTACAAACCTCAGTTATTCTAATATCTGTTAAAATATCACATGTCAACTTCTTTGGTATTCCCATTCTGGAATTACATCTCTCACAGTAGCCCCTAGGCCACTGATTCTGCATCTGTTTTGCCTGTTCAAAATACAATCAATATTAGAAACATGTCAACATTCATCAAACAGTATGTTATCCCCAGATATGGAGCAGGTTCATTCTAAAACTATCATTCAATGGTCAGATTGAACATCTGGGTTAGGGCAGCAGGTTTCTTTCAATCCCTAAAAGATTTTTTTTCATTTGGCAGCCTTGTTGACATTATACATTATACACACTCCCCCTTTTTACACATGAATACATGTGTAACATAATCCTGTAATGGGGAAAAAACGTTTAAGTTATCGTTTGTTATAGGGACATACCAAACATTATTTACAATTTTACATCCATTATTTTTCCACTGTAAACACTCCAGTGAAAATAAGTGTTTCTCTCCATCTTTCAGTCCTAAAAGAAACAGAATCTTCATATTTTAGTTTGAGTTTCACATTTGCAAACCGCCACCTCCTGTGGGAGTAAAATAGCATCAAGTAGATTAGAAACGGGTCACATGTGCGGTTTCTCCTTTTTGTGGAATTTTAGGAAACCTCTCGTTTCCCTTGGAGCTCCAAAAACATGCTTGGTTAGTTATTGTTTTAGAATCATGCAGTTACACTGATCACATGCAGACATACAGTGGGGCAAAAAAGTATTTAGTCAGCCACCAATTGTGCAAGTTCTCCCACTTAAAAAGATGAGAGAGGCCTGTAATGTTCATCCTAGGTACACCTCAACTATGAGAGACAAAATGAGAAGAAAAAATCCAGAAAATCACATTGTAGGATTTTTAATGAATGAATTGGTAAATTCATCGGTAAAATAAGTATTTGGTCACCTCCAAACAAACAAGATTTCTGGCTCTCACAGACCTGTAACTTCTTCTTTAAGAGCCTCCTCTGTCCTCCACTCGTTAACTGTATTAATGGCACCTGTTTGAACTAGTTATCAGTATAAAAGACACCTGTCCACAACCTCAAACAGTCACACTCCAAACTCCACTATGGCCAAGACCAAAGAGCTGTCAAAGGACACCAGAAACAAAATTGTAGACCTGCACCAGGCTTGGAAGACTGAATCTGCAATAGGTAAGCAGCTTGGTGTGAATAAATCAACTGTGGGAGCAATTATTAGAAAATGGAAGACATACAAGACCACTGATAATCTCCCTCGATCTGGGGCTCCACGCAAGATCTCACCCCGTGGGGTCAAAATGATCACAAGAACGGTGAGCAAAGATCCAAGAACCACACGGGGGGACCTAGTCCATGACCTGCAGAGAGCTGGGACCAAAGTAACAAAGGCTACCATCAGTAACACACTACGCCGCCAGGGACTCAAATCCTGCAGTGCCAGACGTGTCCCCCTGCTTAAGCCAGTACATGTCCAGGCCCGTCTGAAGTTTGCTAGAGAGCATTTAGATGATCCAGAAGAGGATTGGGAGAATGTCATATGGTCAGATGAAACCAAAATAGAACTTTTTGGTAAAAACTCAACTTGACGTGTTTGGAGGAGAAAGAATGCTGAGTTGCATCCAAAGAACACCATACCTACTGTGAAACATGGGGGTGGAAACATCATGCTTTGGGGCTGTTTTTCTGCAAAGGGACCAGGACGACTGATCCGTGTAAAGGAAAGAATGAATGGGACCATGTATCGTGAGATTTTGAGTGACAACCTCCTTCCATCAGCAAGAGCATTAAAGATGAAACGTGGCTGGGTCTTTCAGCATGACAATGATCCCAAACACACCGCCCGGGCAACGAAGGAGTGGCTTCGTAAGAAGCATTTCAAGGTCCTGGAGTGGCCGAGCCAGTCTCCAGATCTCAACCCCATAGAAAATCTTTGGAGGGAGTTGAAAGTCTGCGTTGCCCAGCGACAGCCCCAAAACATCACTGCTCTAGAGGAGATCTGCATGGAGGAATGGGCCAAAATACCAGCAACAGTGTGTGAACATTTTGTGAAGACTTACAGAAAACGTTTGACCTCTGTCATTGCCAACAAAGGTATATAACAAAGTATTGAGAGGAACATTTGTTATTGACCAAATACTTATTTTCCACCATAATTTGCAAATAAATTCTTTCAAAATCAGACAATGTGATTTTCTGGATTTTTTTTATCTCATTACATTACATTGCATTTAGCTGACGCTTTTATCCAAAGCGACTTACAATAAGTACATTCGACCAGGAAGACACAACCTTGAAGAAAACAGAATCATATAAGTACATCAGGTTTCATAGAGCCAAACATTTCAAGTGCTACTCAACTGGCTATAGATAAGCCAGTCCTTTATTAGTATATAAGTGCTCTGTTAGCAGTTCTTTGTTAATAGTTCTATCGCTCGAAGTGGAGTCGAAAGAGATGAGTTTTCAGTCTGCACCGGAATGTGTGTAAGCTTTCTGCTGTCCTGATGTCAATGAGGAGCTCATTCCACCATTTTGGAGCCAGGATAGCAAACCCACGTGTTTTTGCTGATGGGAACTTTGGTCCCCCTCGTAGCGAGGGTGCAGCGAGTCGTTTGGCTGATGCAGAGCGTCGTGCACGTGCTGGGGTGTACGGTTTAACCATGTCCTGGATGTAGGAAGGGCCAGATCCATTCGCAGCATGGCATACAAGTACCAGTGTCTTGAAGTGGATTCTAGCAGTTACCGGAAGCCAGTGAAGGGAGCGGAGGAGCGGAGTGGTGTGGGAAAATATAGGAAGGTTGAAGACCAGACGAGCCGCTGAATTCTGGATGAGCTGCAGAGGTCGGATGGCACATGCAGGTAGACCAGCCAGGAGGGAGTTGCAGTAGTCTAGGCGTGAGATGACGAGAGCCTGGACCAGAACCTGCGTGGCTTTCTGGGTCAGCTGGGGACGCATCTTCCTGATGTTGTAAAGCGTGTATCTGCAGCAACGGGTTGTAGCAGCGATGTTTGCAGTGAAGGACAGGTTGTTATCTAGGATCACACCCAGATTCCTTGCAGTCTGAGTCGGGGAAACGACAGAGGTGCCGATGTTGATAGTCAGGTCAAGAGTGGGACAATCTTTTCCCGGAAGGAAAAGCAGTTCAGTCTTGTCTAGGTTGAGCTTGAGATGATGAGCGGACATCCACTGAGAGATGTCAGCTAGACAAGCAGAGATGCATCTCATTTTGTCTCTCATAGTTGAGGTATACCTAGGATGACAATTATAGGCCTCTCTCATCGTTTTAAGTGGGAGAACTTGCACAATTGGTGGCTGACTAAATACTTTTTTGCCCCACTGTGTACATTCACACTCACACTGTCAGGTTGTCAATTCAGGTTTGGTCAGGTACACCCCGGAGTCAGTCATTGACAGTGCTTTTGTCACACTGTCAGTCAGGGTCAGAGGTCATATGGTCTCGGTCTTTTGGCCATGTCGTGCTCTGCAGAGTCTTTTCAGAGGTATTTCAGAATAGGCAGGTATCCTTTTTCTACAAAAACCTGTCATATGGAGCGCCATTCCTTATTCATTCACAATTTCAACTATCATTTTCAAGATGGTTCTAACTTTTCATTGGGACATCTGCTTCCCATATTTCCTGAAACTTGGTACACAATTCACTTCCTTATAGTACTACTACTGCAGTTTATTTGTATTAAAAATGTCTAATAGATCTATTGCAGAAACTTGTGTAAATAACTATTATCTTGAGTCAAAACATTATTAGGATCTGTTATGTATTTCATAACTCATTATACTCATTTATCTTCAATTCTGGTCTACTTAAAGACCAATTTAAACCCCTTTAACAGTACGTGGAACCTTGGGTGTCCGAACATGTAACAATTACTCCCTACTTTATCAAGGATTTAAAAACAGAAGTCATTTCATCAATGGTTTGTAGTTGAATGTTAGGAATTTTCACTTATGGCAGGTATGTTTTTACTTTAAATAACATCTCTACATTTCAGGTCATCACTGATTAAATGGATGACCATTAGGAGCTGGTGGCGCTTGTCTTTTAAACTCATACGCTGGTGCCGTGCGCTCCCTGTGAAGCAGCAAGTATTTAAAACATCTACAGGGTGGGTTGAGCGACCCCTTCTCCCTGAACGATATTGGTTGTCAATAATATGCACCATTGCAATGAGTGATCCAAGGCCCCTTTTTCAAAATTAAATTTGCAATCGCTCTTTGCCCAGTGTCTTTTAAAACTCTACATCTTGGATGACAAATAAATGTTATTTCCACCTTAACAGTTCTCCTGTGGTAATAACTATGCTACAATGGTGAAATCAATATTTTAGATTTGGAATACCATTTGGCTTGGTACTAGCTCTACCTTTAACATTTTCCATACAAATAAAGATTTGTCTGATCTTATAGAGTGGTTACTAAAACTCTCCCTTTAAACTGTAGATTAATACTGTAACAAATTAAATCACTACCAAATTCACAAATGAATAAAAATCTCTTAAAGAATCATTTGTTAACATGATGAAAAGATTGAAGAATATGTTCTACTCTGTACTCTTGACTCCAAAACACCCACTGCTTAAAGTGTAGTGAATATTTCCATCATGTCTGTCCCCCTTTATCCCTTAGTGTGTTTTAGGATTAGTTTCTCATTTTTCTTTAATAGTTTCCTCTTTACTGCTATTTTTAATTAATTCATGGTTAATACATCTTTTTGTCTTTTTGTTTGTGAATAAGTGTGTTTATGTACAAAACTCACTCATTCCGATTCCCTTCCCGTCTCCTGGTTGTCTCAAGCCGTGACCCCGGCCTCCTCACTTCTAATCGACCATGCCAACTCCTCTGATTCTGTCTTCTCTTCAGTCCATCAGCTCTTGAATCCATCCGCTGTAACTCTGTTCGGCACCCTTTGGCCCAGTTACATCTGCAGCCCACATCATGCCACTGTTCTTGCACTGCTTTGCATTTCATCTCCTCCTTTACAGTCTCTTCGCTGTTTTATGGAGGGCGGATTCTGCTCTCATGTCCCACACTCTGCTCTTGTGACAAATCTCGTGGCTCAGCTTGGAACTTCATGCCCTGTCTGAGGGACTGATGAGAGTATCTCTCTGTATGTCAGCATGCTGTTTGGTTCTGTCTGCCACAGGTGGAGATAGTTCTGGCTGCAGTTCTGGATGCAGTCTTGTTGTTGTTGTTGTTGTTGTTGTTGTTGTTGTTGTTGTTGTTGTTGGTTCAGCTCTGGTTCTCTGTCTGTTCGATGGAGAAGAAGGAGGAGTCTCCTGCTTGTTTTAGGTCTTTTGTCTGCTTGGAGGGTCGGGGTCTTAGCCGTCTGACGCAGAGGGAGAGTCCAGGTCTCGGGATGCATTACCTATAGAAATTCTAGCACACTGAGGTTAAATAAATTCAACCCTTTCCACTCTGTCTTTTTCTAATCATACTATCTGTCTTGGTTGTTAATTTCCACCTAAACAACACAATTAATGTCTAATAATGATATTACAAAAACTCCTTCTAAAAATTATTCCAACCAGTGTAACATATTTCAAAATAACTCTTTCAGGAAACCATTTTCTCCTATTAATTGAAATACTCACATGTTTCAAACATCATATATTTTACACACTACGAAAGAACATCTCCATATATTCTCCAATATTTTAAATCCCACTGTTACTTAGAGCAGTGATTCTCAAATGGGGGTACGCGGACACCTAGGGGTACGTTGGGGTACTGCAGGGGGTACGTGAGATTTGAAAAAAATAAATAAAATGTAATTAAAAAAAGACCATGCATGATTACAAAAATAATCTTAGTACAATAAGTTAAATAGAAAACAATTTTATATAAAATATTCCTAGAACCACCAAGGGGGTCCTCATATAAACATGTCACATTTGTGTATTGTATTTTATAGTTTTGCATAATATATCATTTTGTTCATTGGTTTGTTAAACAGAAATTACTTCAGTTGAAAAACTCCTTGGAAAAATCAGTTTATTTTTTTTCATGCATAACATGAACATATCCTTACTTTGTTGTAATGCATGCATTAAGGAGTTAATCAATCACACACTGAGGGAACATCACTATATTGGAATTATTTGTATAGGCTTTTTCGATCAAAAATGTTCGGGGTCGGTCAGGGGGTACTTGGCTGAGAAAATGTTTCAAAGGGGGTACATTACTGAAAAAAGTTTGAGAAGCACTGACTTAGAGCAATAGTAAAAACCTGCAGAGCATACCAACATACCACAGAAATGTAAATTGACTCAAGAGTAGGCCTATGTTTACTTTCTATTATACTTATTACTTTTCGTGAACATTTATTTATATTATCTTAATGCCTTGTCCATAATCCAGACATGCAAATTGTTCGAGTGTAAAAATATGTTTTCCTCTATGTATTTATAATAAGGATTCTTGAGTTTACTCATTTCCTGGTGCTGTTTCTAAAAATGTTCCATTACTTATTTGTTCCAGCTTCTGTCAAATCAGTTAACTGCCGTGCCATTTATGGAAGGTGGTAGAGCGGGTACACAATGTGTAAGATGGTACCAATATATTCCTGTTTTAATTTTTACCCGGAGTGCGTTTGGAGTGCGTTCTACAATTTCCCATGGTCCACTCCATTTCTCTTTGGTTTTTTACTTTTACCCAATCACCTGGTTCAACAGAAGTCTCTGGTATTTTCTCTGCTGCCTGAACCTGTGTAGACAAAACTTGGAAAATATTCGTCATGGCCTTGGCATATGCTTCCGCCTCAATTTGTCTAATATCTAACACTGGTTCTCTTCTGAGAGGTGAGGTGCTAAATTCTGGTGGATATTGCCAGGAGGAACAGTCTCTGCTCCAATGTCCCATCTGTCCACATGTAAAACACCCATTGTTCCCTCTTCTTCTTGGGTGTCCCTGAAATCCTCTGCTTTTACCATTGGGACCTCCCCTTTGTTGCTGTATGGTATACATGTCAGTGGCGGCGCCAGGGTATGGCTGGGGTAGGCTACAGCCATACCAAGAAATGGCTTAGCACCACCTTAGACCCACCATGAAAATGTGAAAGTAAGCAAATTAAATAATAAGCAAAATGCTAAATGTTGAGAAAACGGCTTGCGAAAATGTACGGGTCATGTCCACAACACACAAACTGATCCTGCTGTAACAACAAGTGCACGTTACTGATGCAATATGGTCGAGACCATTCGGGCTTATGCTAGAAGAGGGGTGCAAGGAATAGTCTAAGTAGTGGGGAGTTTTATACACTAAAGGTGTGAAAATTCTCTGGCGTTATAATATCAGCGCGGACGTGATCAAAATGCCTCCGAATGCAATTTGAATAGACCTACAGCCAATCAGAGCAACGAAACGTTGGGTCTGCGTCATGCATTACTGATTGAGATCAATCGGAACCGCCATTCAGTATCCCCATTGGATCTTCAACGTGTAGGCTACTATCATACGTCACGTTCACAGTGATCCCCTTTTATTTACTACAAGACAAATGTGCCGTTTTATTTCATACAGTTCCATTTTGATTGAGACAGGGAAATAATTTAAACCTCACGCGTGGCGTTTCACTGTCAAGGGGGGCGATATAGCGTGTATGTAATTACCATAGAATGTATATATAAAGGTTGACTTGAGCCCCACCACTGTATGGGTTAGCCCTACCATTGATTACCCAACGAAAATACTCTGGAACCGCCACTGATACAGGTGCTTGTGGCTGCTGGTTTTGTGGACATTCTCTGGACCAATGTGTCGCAGGGCTGCCAACACTCACGCATTGAGCGTGAGAGTCACGCAATTAACCCATATCTCACGCACTCACGCCACTTTGCCTTTCCTCACGCTAAGTTTTCGTCCAAAATAAATGTATATAAAAATAAAGTGAAGGAACAGCAAACCGAGCGGTCTACGAAATGAGACGGTCTTCAGGCTTAGTTCAGTAAAGTTGGAACGATATTGGGAGATTCGGATTTCACGGATCAATAACTCATGAACAAAACGTTATTCAGACACAAATGACGTCTCCTATGTACCGTGGTAAGGTTGACAATGAACTACAGTCACATTTTGATCAAAAAAAGGCAATATGCGCAGTGGCGGCGCCAGAGATTTTCTCTAGGGGGTGCTGTGGGGTAGCTTGACGTTTCATAGAGGGTGCTCAAACATTAAGGGTTTCCCATTAATGCACCAGCGCTACAGTTACATTTTCTACTTCAACACTCCGCACACACACACACAGTGTACCCGCGACTGTTACAATGAAGGCTCTGTAATCAGCTCACGGCATATAGGTGTAAGCAGGGGTAAAGTGCTATTTTTACAAGTGGGGAGTGGACCTCACCTCCTCTAGGAGGGTCCTCACCTCCTCTAGTGGAGCAAGCTCCCCCGGGAAGATTGTTTTTTAAATATTGAAGTTAAAAGCATCAATCTGGTGCACTTTGAGAGCCAAAATGAAGAGATCTATGGATATACAGTATCTCTCAACATACATATGAAACAGAACTGTAAACAGATTTTCTATTTCTTTATAGATATTTTACAAATCACTCCCCTTTTAAAACAAACCGTTTGAGACCCACTGAGATAACTAGACTAAAGTTAACTATCTAAACACTGAGAGTCCTTTACTTCACCTGAGCTGAGGTTATCTGAGACTCAGTCTGACAGGAGAGAGTTCTCCCTCCACCTTGTTGTTGAAAAAGCTCCTTATATCCGTTAGCTTGGCTAGCTAGCACCAGATGCTAACCACAACGATCTCCGGTAGATACCCACCAGTGCGCGAGCTCTCTCTCTCGCTCGCTCGCTTGCGCACGCACACAAAATGGCTCGTGCCACACACACAGAGCAGAGCTTGAATGAAACAGACCCAGAAGTAAGCTACTTGTACTCACAAGGCCTATTATGTGCAGGATCCGTCCCGTCACGTGGACGTTTAAGGACTAAAAAACGATCCATTTGTCACTTTGCTGTTAGCAAATCATTTGGGGCTCCAGCTAACAGGAAGTCACTCAAGTGTCACAAAGTAATTTAGCCTATGGGTAGGTCAAAAATCGAATGGGTGCTGGCCATTGGCCTAATCATATCACCTGTGTTGGCTTTATGTTTTTGGTCAAACATTTATTTGTTTCACATTTGCATTGATGTAATCAATAATTTTTCTGATTTAATTTAATAAAAATAATAATAATTTTCGGGGAAAAAAACAAAAACACATATTTCTTGGGGGTGCTTAGGGGGTGCTTTGACACCCCCTAGCTCCCCCTGGCGCCGCCCCTGAATATGCGCCGTCCTCCAAGCTGGACACATTGCATTGGTCTCTATCTGCAGCCAGAGAAGAAACGAGTGCTCAGGGACCGTCTGCAAAGTGCAACTCCGAAAAAAGAGAATACAATAATATTCAATCACTATTATACAGCTTGTTACTACCAAACTCACTACATACATCAATAGTCTCCTGGTGGTCATACTACAGCAGAGAGTTTGGAAGAATATGCTTTTGAATACTTTTGGGGAATATTTATAATGTAAAATCTTCAATAAATACGGCATCATCTTAAATAACTTTACTATTATACAGTATATTTCTACCAAACTCACTATTTGCATTGTTGTTGAACTTGTTAGCTTGACGGATTTAAAAGCTGTTTCTAAAACCAGGAGAGGGAGAGCTCTCTCCTGTCATACTGAGAGAGATAACTACAGCTCAGTGAGGTAAGGGACTCTCTGTTTAGATAACTTTAGTCTAGTTATCTCAGTGGGTCTCAAACGTTTTGGTCACCATTTATGAGAACAAATGAAAAACAGTTATGAAATACTATATGACAGTAAAACAAGAATAAAGTTTAAAGGTGAGTGTTTTGTAAAATATCCATAAAGAAAAAGAACATCTGTTTACAGTTCTGTTTCATCTGGGTGTTGAGAGATGCATCCATAAATTAATGTTGCTCTCAAAATGCACCAGGTTGATGCATTTAACTTCAATATTTAAAAAGAAAATCTTCCTGGGGGAGCCCGGACCCCCCTAGAGGAGGTGAGGACCCCCCCCCCCCCCCCCCCACACTTGTAAAATAGCACTTAACCTCTGCTTACACCTATATGCCATTTTATATGCTGTGAGCTGATTATCGAGCCTTCATTGTAAGAGTCGCGGGTACACTGTACTGTATATGTGCGTATTCCACTGTAGCGCCCGGTACATTAATGGGAAACCCTAGTTTGTACATGTTCAATACATGTGTAACACTGTACACATGAACGCTTCTTTTTTCGGTTCACCAAAAAAAAATCTCACTCCAAGCTGAACTCAAATGTTGGCAGCCCTGGTGTCGGCTGACCACATATGGAGCAACCTGTTCCTCTTATTCGAAAACTTCCTCTTCCTCTTTGTTGATTTTGTATGCAGTCTGCAGTTGAGCCTGGCTCTGAGAATGCTCTTAACTTGGAATCTGTTAACGGCATATTACTTAAATACTTGGATGTAATTATTAAATTATCAAAGATGAATTACTAATCCACTGAATAGTACCTTTGTACTCCTTATAGACATATTCTATGTGTAATGCTTCAATGTGTCCACTAGAATTTATGAAAAATGTTATGTGGGTGCTTTTAACTGTTAGAAATCAAATGGAATTTATAATGTAAAAACACATTAATTGTAATGCATGAGTTCAAACAACAGTGTATCAAATGTATTCTCGAGTCTTGAAATAATATGATGTGCCGTGTATTTTACGTAAAAATATGAATTGAAATGTAACTTTTCTACGTTCCAGAATGTATTTAAATGTAATACATTAAATCAAACACCAGTGTGTTTATACACACTAGAGTTTATGAAATAATACCATGTGTAATGAATTTTAACTTTAAAATCTGAGAATCTGAAAATATGAATACTAAAAAGTATATTAATTATGAAAGATTAGAATGCACAGAGTATTAATGTACACTAGAGTTTATGAACAAATACTATGTGTAATGCTTTTAACTTTTTTAAATCTGAATTGAGTTAGAAAATATGAATAATGAAAATATAAACAGCATATCAATGTACAGTGTTAATGAAACAAATTAATTTCATAAAATGTGTTGACTACAATACCTCAATTAAAATACCAATGTATTTATGTATACTATAGTCTTTGCCAACATACTATGTCATTTCATTTCAAACCTTTATTTAATCAGATTGGTCCCATTGAGATCATAGATCTCTTTTTCAAGGGAGACCTGCAGCATATAGGTTCCACATGAAACATAAAACAATAAAGGACATTATACATTATATTTACAGGACACATTTACATAGTTATAGACATTTACAAGTGCCCATAGTATCATTTAGCCTAGCTTTAAAAACATGCAGAGGAATGAGATTGCTCAGTTTCAATTCTTGCTGAAGATTGTTCCAAGCAAGTGGAGCTGCGCACATAAAAGCAGTCCTTGCTCTTGGCACATCTAACAAGACTACATCATGTGATCTCAGACAATAGCTGCTTGCAACTCTCTGTGTTATCAGAGAGCAGATATAATACGGGAGTTTACCCAACAAAGCTTTATAAATAAACGTGTACCAATGTGATGGAAAACCTGTCTTGGCATACAGGGTACAGTGATGTGTAAGTGCTTTACAATTTGTGACAAATCTCAGTGCGTTGTGATCGGCGGCATCTAACTTGTTCAGGCAATAGGCAGGTGTATTCATATACAACAAATCACCATAGTACAGCACAGGTAAAAAGGTCACAGTGGCTAGCCTTTTCCTGGCCTCAAGCGAGAAACAGGACTTGTTCCTGAAAAAGAAACCTAGCCTAACCCTCAGCTTTTTAAGCAGGTTATTGACATGAAGTTTAAAAGAGAGACAATCATCAAGCCAGATACCTAGGTATTTATAACAGGTAACCACTTCAAGTACTTGTCCTTGCATAGTAACAATATCTAACACAGGCTCAGGTGTCTTTTTAGCTTTTGAAAATAGCATTACCTTGGTTTTTATCAACATTTAAAAGAAGCTTAAGCTCAGCGAGCTTGTGTTATGGATTCTAATTTAGAATTTAGAAGTCACATGTAATCTTTATCTAAATGGTAAAGAATGTATTAACTAATACTTGAAATTAAACTCCAGTACATAATCGTAGTTCTGACTAAAATGTGTTATGTGATGCCTTTTTTAATTATTCCTAATGTGATATGCAACAATTTAGTACAACCAGCAGTGCGCTGTTGTAATTCTCACTTTCATCCACCAGAGGGAGCTGTAGTAAATCTAACTCCTATTTAATCGAAATAGATCTTAAAAATAACTTTTTGTAATGGCAGGAAAAATACAGTAATTCTGTTCAACTAGCTTAGCAATTATAGCATCTAATCACCCGTGAACATTGGAAACAATAAAACAAAAACACGCCAAAACACATGATGAACACTGATTTCAACAATCAGCCGGTCAATTTGGATAACTTGTACTCCAAAAGCTGACTCAATACACTACACAGTGGTTTAGTGATACAATAATAATAATTAGCAAACACAAAATTCCACAATGTACCACACAACAACACTATTTATACCAACTATTCGGGCTAACTAAACCTGGTTTAGCAAAATGGACGCTTTTCCAATTTAAAGGTCCCATGTCATGCTTTTCCGGTTATTACCCATCCCCTTGTGTGTTATGAAGGTTTTTATGCATGTAAACGGTCTGCAGAGTCAAAAACCCTCAAAGTACACCCTGTAGCGAGTAAAACTCTAACACAGTCTATGGTGCCCCAAAACGCCTCGTAGGAGATTTCTCATTTTCCATTGTTTACTTCCTGGGTACTGTGACGTGTGAATACCCAGAGGCCACACCCTCTGCCAGAATTTCACGAAGCGATTAATGCCGGATATGTACAGCGTAGGGCACTGAAGAACGATGCTGTTCCTACTTTGTTTGGACCAGCAGGAGATTCGGGTACACAACCTGTAAGTATTCATTGTTGTTTGTGTATTTATGATGTTTAAAACAAACAAGGTATCTACCACAACTTTTTAAATGGGTAAACGTTTTTTGGGCTGCTAAATTGGGATCGCGGAGAAATGCTCTCCGCAGACCCATTCTCACAGCGTTATAAACCTTTTTCTTACTCAATATCAAGCCACACTTATTGTTTTTACTTTGGCTGTGAGTGTTTGATAGAAACAAATTGGTTCACACAAATTTGTTTGCAAATACACTTTTTACAGTGGCAAGTAAAAAATTGTATTTGCAAACACAATTTGTGTGAACCAATTTGTTTTTATCCAGGCTGAATCAATTCACCAGGGGCCATCTTCAGACTTAAAATGGTTTGTAGTAAGACCTGATCTTGTAGGATAGTGTCTGCAGAATGCTTTAAAACACTTACGTAGTAATGGCGCGGAGACCTGCAGGGCAAAACGGTGGGTCCGTATTGTAACCCTAGTATGTAAGCACAAGCGGAGCCCTCTACTGGTCTCTATGGGTACTACCTCTCACTGAAGAGAAGTGTAGGATGACTGGAACACATTCGGGTAGGCCCGCACTGGGGGGCGGCTACAGTTATAGATATCTCAGTAAGTGAATGCTCGCATAGTATGGTTGAGAGGTAGTACCCATAGAGTCCAGTAGAGGGTGGAGCCTGTGTGAGACATAACTGTTCCAACATGGCGACTTACACTGGGAACTTCATAGCACAAACTCACAAATGTGTAAATTTGAATTTTAATAACCTATGCATGTTCAGATCACCTGTCAAACCGAAGAAAAAAAGATATATCAACAGAAGGCAAGTCTTAGACACGTGTGACCCACATACAGCATCCACTGCCACATATCAATCATTAAAAAGGCCCTCCACAGCTGTACTTCGCTGATGTTTAACATGTTTCTAGTAGAATCTATCCCATGTAGTCTACTGCTCATGAAATTGTACAACAGTACTGCTGTTTAGGAGGTTAAAGACCAAGACTAATCTTTGTCAAAGCAAATAAGTATTATTAGCTAATGTTGTTTGCTAGTGCAGTTAGTCATTTTAGCCGAGCATTGAAACAGCGTGTAGAGCAACCATATCTTACATTTTACTTGGTGCATTAGAGTTAAAATGAATTGTTGTTTTACAATAGTCGTCAAGATTAACCGTTTTTGTCTGTTTGAATTTGCTAGCTTTGAGGAGAGTATATTAATTGTAT